>NW_026068224.1:76485-123070 GCF_014885135.2 Alexandromys fortis
ACAAATACACCTTAAACAAGAGTAGAAACATATACACAGTATGTTAAAACAAAATAACCTTAAATTTGTATCAATATAAAAAATCCATACCAATGGAAAGTATTTGAGACTACTCATTGCTTTTTAGTTTAAAAGAAGATTCAATAATCTATCCCTTTATCCTATCATTTGTATAATATAGCCCCCCTTTTTTCTTCAGAAAGAAACCAGTGACTCTACCCTCCTTTGTTCAGCTTTTTTTTTTTTCTGGCCATTACCAATAATGTAACCAATCCCCCTAAAAGACGATAATCACCCATAATCTATTTAAGGACCAAAACCACATACCCTATCTCTTGGGAATGTGGGTGTCATATTCTCTATACTGCTGCCTGATATCTGGGGGCAATAATATCTTTAGGGGACCCTCAGAAAATTGGGGTAATAGTCAATTCCTATGACAGCTAGCTTTATTATTTTTTTTTTTTTGTTCAGTATCTGTGTAGTGGGAAAATGTAGAGCTTATATGAAGTCTTGCTAGATAGTCTGCAAGATTGAAACATCTCAGCTAGCAGTTTTGAAGTTATCATGATGTAGATTTTTGAGAAAACTGCAACACAGGTATTAAGGCAGGCTGGATCACCCAGGCTATTTTCTTCATTGGTGTTTGGTCTTTTTTTTCTCTAGGTAAAATGTGAAATACATAATTCAAGAGAAACTGAAGAAGTGAAGAATATTTACAAACCAATGTCTGCCACCTAGGTAGACTCCTTGTAATTGAAGTATAATTTCTCTAAGAAATCTCCATGGCACATGATATATTTGTAGATTTCATGACCTCTGAAAACCAGATCACATTATCCACTTCATCTCCAATATGTTTACTCACATATTCCAACATAGTATACTTTCGAAATTGTTAGCCCATTCACTGTGAGAATCAAACATCATGTAGAACTTAATGCTGTTGTGACCTTTTTGGTTTTCTTCATGTTTTTTCCCTGTAGTTTAACAGTAGTAAAAATTATATTTTGAAGTGTCATATGGTTCTGCCCTTTTCTTCATTGCTTTCTTCAGAAAGCCTTCTGATCTCTACTCGAAGAGAATTTCTTTGAGTAGTTCTTGGATATGGGTATGGATTTTTCCTTTCTTAGTTAGCATCCAATTGACTCCTATACACCAATGCCTGGCTCTCAATTTGTGACTTACCGATCTTGGGATGGGTGGATGTTTTAGTCGGGTTCTTGGGGAGCCAATTTATTGAGTTTTAAAGTGGTACTCATAGAAAAATCTTATCCACTAAAGACATGAGAACCTGATACTCGGCCCTGGAGGCTGAGTGCCCCAACCTCAGAATAGTTCCAGAAATGTGAGGGAGGAATAGAGAATGGGCGATGATTCAGTCCATAAAGGAGTATGCCTCAGTAGTATCCATCTGTAACTGGAAGCCTGGAAAGTTCCAGAAAGCCAATGATTCCTATTCAACAGTTAGAGCTTGGAAATGCTGATCCTTCTATCAGCAAAGTAATCAGCAGCAACAAGAGCAACAATAGGGCAAATCAGCCATATTCCTGCAAGGAAAATCCAGGGGATCAAAGGTGAGAATCAACTTCTTAAATACCTTTATTTTTTTAAAAAAAATGTTTATTCTTCTCTCATACATTCAGATTACAACTTTCTCTCACTCCACTTCTCCCAATTTCACCCCACCACGTGCCAATTCACCCTCCATCCACCTTTTTTTTTTTTAACTGGACTCCTACTTGATGTTGCTACCCCCAGTTGCGGTTGGTCTTCCCACATCATTCAAGGCAATCGAGATAATTCTTCCGGGAAGGCTCCCTACTCAGGAGATTCTAATTTGTTGCAAGATTACATTAAAATCAGCCATAAAAGTGGTCTTTAAATGGAGCCCATGCCTTTTCCATTTCTGTGGAACTCAGACAAGCTGAAGAACACAACTGAAAATGTCTTTCACTAAACAGGCCAGAAAAGAACATTATATCAGTTGGCAATTTTTCTTTCCCCCTCATAGTTAATTTTCCTCTTCATTTCTTCCTTATGGAGTTCTCCTTATTTAGTTGAAATCTAAGGGAAAAGAACATTAAATTGGAGCTTCCTGCTCCCTTCTAAATATTGTTCTGTTAACAGAAACTAGAAAGCGAGTTTCAGGAACCTGGGAGACTAGAAGCTTTCAGTGTTGTATGAGGAACAAGTTTGGGGTAGTCTTCTTTGCAACCTCGAGTTCCTTGTGTTTTATTATGAGTGTTCTAGCACTTCACTATCATGGATATACATTGCCCCAGCAAAGCAAAGCACCACAGCTGTTGCTTTTAGCAAGACAGCACTTGAAAACGTTTTACCATTCATTTTTTAAGATCTTTACCAGTGGTGATTTCTGTGGAAAACTTAAAAGTTGAACTGTTGGAATATTTTCATTTTAAAGTTGATAAAAGGGAAATATATAACAGATGAGAATTCAGTGATCATATATCACTGAATCCATGTACACCTTAGCTCTGTCAATTGCATAACATAAAAACCTTCATTTTGTATTGTCTCTCTATCTGATTGGCCATATTTAGTAAATATTCACATGCATAGAATTTGAGGAACCAAATAAAGTTTTGCATATGATGACAGGAAGGAATGGTAAATATTTCCATAACTTGGTTTGGGTTCTTCCTTAAAACTTCCTTTTAATTTTTCAAAAATTGACTCCCAAGTAATATTTCTTTCCTCAAGGTATGATAACTGGGGAGCATTGGGAGATACTAGCAAACAGTTAGTTATGTAGAGGTGCTAGAATTTCAATAAGAATATTATCCTACATCCAGGTAATACAGTGATGCTATTAAATAGAATGAGCAGCACAGAGAGAAAAAACACCCTACTTTGAAGAGTTTTGTTCAGCTGGTGATCATAAGCAGGGAAGTTCTCTGATTTATCATCAGGTACTCAGAATTGTTAATACAGAATAACTGAAAGCATATCTATTCAGACCTGAGTTTATTGGATTTGTATATAGTATTTAAAAAAATCCACATTCCTTAGAAATCGAGTAACACATTTCTTATCATTCCTTTGTTTGATATGATTTTCTCTTGTTGCATTTTCTAATACAGGGGCCAGGTGACTTTAATCAAAGAGTCACTCCCAACAAATATGTTACTATAGTAAGACTTGCTTTAACTTTCTTCTCTTCTTTTGCCATACCTTCTATCACCAGCTAGTGTGTTTCTAGTCACTCCTGGATAATAGGCTGTCATTCTCTTCTGAAATCAAGTGGACCACTGCCTATAACAAACACACAGCAATCTATGGACATAGAGGGGAAATCGGAATTTAGAATACACTCAAACAGTCGGCACAACTGTGGTTTGAATTTGGTCAGCGAATATATTTACTTTAGACGGTTATGAACCCATAGGAAATTGGGATCTTGCAAATATTAAACTATTATGTCCTTTCATTCCTCTGACTTTAAGTACCTGACAATTGGTCAATTAACAAAGAATCTGTGCATGTTTTACATGATTCACTTGGCATAATGCAACACCTTTCTATCTGAGGAGACTACAAATACAGTGCACAATTATGTTACATAATTATACACTGTATTATGCACAGCTAATGGAAAG
The DNA here is from genome assembly GCF_014885135.2 of Alexandromys fortis. NCBI lineage: Eukaryota > Metazoa > Chordata > Mammalia > Rodentia > Cricetidae > Alexandromys > Alexandromys fortis. Next base: position 80,106 of record NW_026068224.1, read on the forward strand.
AGACAGTTCTGCATGCAGACACATAGTGCTTCTATGTTTAAATGCTGATAGAATGGAAGCTCTTTATTCAACTGCAGATAAAATGAATAAAAGGGTGGGACTTGTTTAGTTCAGACAGTGTAGTACTGAGATTAAGTATTTAAGTCATATTGAGAGAGACACTTTTTTCTCAAGGGATCGATAAACACCATCTATCACATTGAAGGAAAGACTTTTCATCTGAGCCCCTAGAAATATTCCCAGGGTATCTTCCACCCTAGCCAGCTGTTGTCACAGTTTGACATTGAATTGACTTAGCAAGGCAATGATGCCTAATTGTCTGCACCCTGTCAGTTCAATATGGAGTGAGTTTGGTCATCCCTGTTCCCATTATGATAATAGTCAAATAAAAAGCACATGAAGAAGAAATGAAACAACTGAATCATCCCTCCGATGAGTTGTCACGTAGGGAGAGAGCTCTTTGCTCAGTACTCAACAATCTTCAAAATTGCTAACCAAGCTACTTACAATACCATCTTGCCAGGCAAAATCTGCCCACTGCAAAAGCAGTGTCACTAGTATCTTGTGAGGTGGTATCCAATTGTTTTCTGGCTAATTTCAAAACTTTCTTTACAGGAAGAAATTCATGCCTGGTACTGTGAACCTGGTTAAAAAAATAAACACATGGCTGTGAAGGTCATAGATTCTAGAGGCAGGGCCTACATTTTATCTTGCTAAATCGACATTTTGCCAAACTATCTTCTAAATTTTTATTCTTATGTCCATAGTTTAGAGCTACTCTCAGCCTTGATAAGAGAAACTTCTATTTTTAATGGAGAATGGTTAAAGGAAAAACTTATAATTGGTCAAAGTACTGAGAAAATGTGACTGCTGAGCACTTAACACTAAATAGCATGTTCTAGTTAATTTCTATAATAACCAAAACCAACTTGTGCATGAAAGCATATATTCAACTTAAAGGTTATAGCCCATCATTGAAGAAAACCAGGGACGAAATTTGAACAGAAACCGAAGGACCATGGGACAAAGTTGCACACTGCCTTGACTGGTGTAGGAGGACTTTCTATATTTGTGTTTCTTTCATTGTTTGAATAAAGAGACTCCCTTAGCCTTTTGATAAGGCTGCCCTTAGATGGTTGGAGTAGACAGAACAGAATGCTGGGAAGAAGGAAAGTGTGGCAGATGCCATGAATCTCTGGCCTGAGATGGACGTAGGTTAGAATCTTTCCTGGTAAGACACGACCTTGTGGTGCTATGCAGATTATTATAAATGGGTTAGATCAAGATGTGACCTCCATGGCCTATTCAGTTTACTTATTGAAACTTCCTAGGGAACCACTTTTTCAAGGTTTGGTCTTCCTACATCAATCCTTAATCAAAAAAAAAAAAAAATGCTGCCACAGACATCATCATAGACATGTGCACAAGGTATTCTCATAGCAGGAAATAACTTAATTGAGATTACTTCTTACCACATATGCTTAAGTGTGTATCAAGTTTACAAGGTTATCATACATACAACACATCTGTATTGCTCTCTCCAAGGTTCAAGAAACATTTAGAAAAAAAGACTATAAGAGTATAGGTATAGAGAAGAATGCTATGCATTGTCTTCTAGACATGATGTGGCTTTTGCAACAATGAATCCACAGAAGCAGTGGTTACCTGCACAAGACTGTACAAGATCAAGATAGGCAATATTTTAATGTGGAGTAGGGGATACAACCCCACCCCTTCCTGAGGATCTATTGGCAGTTAATGGTTACTAATGGAAATAGATTCATTTTTTTTAGTGGTATACTCACTGATATGCTGCCAATTCCCCAGCAAATAATCCTAAATTGTGCTTATATAAGAAACCATAAAAAAAAAAACCAGTGGACCACATTCCACTAGAAAAAGCAGAACTTGTGAAGAAGAGGGGGTTCAGCCAGAGTGGAAGAGGATAATTACACACATTTATGAACTAATTAAAGAATATAGATTAATAAACAGAAATAATTGTCTGTAGTTTTTTTGTTTTGTTTTGTTTTGTGTTTTTGTGGGGCTGGCACCCAGCCTCCAAATAAATAAATGGACACTAATCCTTTCTCATGAATGCCCAGTCTTATCTTGGCTTGTTTCTAGCCTTATTTTTTAACTTAACTTTATCCCATTTCGCTTTAACTACATTTTGTCTCTGGTCTTTTTACCTTTCTTTATTCTATATATCTTTATTTCCTTCTTACTCCGTGGTGTAACACAAATAGTAAGAACCCAGAGACAAATATTGGGGTTCCACCGAAAGCAAAACAGCCAAGGCACTAGAGAGCTCTTACCCATATGAAATCTTGATTGAAAGAGAGAAAATTCCTGTCTCGTCTTGCCTTATATTCCTCTCTGGTGCTGGGAATAAAGGCTTGCACCACCACTGCTAAGCCTCTATGGCTACCTAGTGTGGCTGCTGGGATTAAAGGTGTGTGCCACTATTTCCTAGACTGTTTGGCTGTTTTGCATTCTGATCTTCAAACAAGCTTTATTTTTTTAAAAGATTTTTATTGAGCTCTACATTTTTCTCTGTTCCCCTTCCTCCCTCTGCCCTCCCCCTTCAACCTTCTCCCAAGGTCCCCATATTCTCTATTTACTCAGGACATCTTATCTTTTTCTACTTCCCATGTAGATTAGATCCATGTAAGTCTCTCTTAGGGTCCTCATTGTTGCCTAGGTTCTCTGGGATTGTGATTTGTAAGCTGGGGTTTTTTTTCTTTATCTTTAAAAACCACCAATGAGTCAGTACATATAATAATTGTCTTTCTGGGTCTGGGTTACCTCATTCAGAATGATGTTTTCTGGCTCCATCCATTTTCCTGCAAAATTCAAGATGTTATTTTTTTCTGCTGTATGGTAGTCCATTGTGTAAATGTACCACAGTTTCCTTATCTATTCTTCAGTCGAGGGGCATTTAGGTTTTTCCAGGTTCTGGTTATGACAAACAATTCTTCTATGGACATAGTTGAACACATGTCCTTGTGGCATGATTGAGCATCCTTTGGATATATACCTAAAAGTGGTATTACTGGGTCTTAAGGAAGGTCGTTTCCTAATTTTCTGAGAAATCGCCACACTGACATCTAAAGGGGTTGTACCAGCTTGCATTCCCACCAGCAATGCGGAAGTGTTTCCTTTTCCCCACAACCTCTTTATTTATTAAAATACAAATGAAATATCACTACACTGTGGCTGGTTCTGTGGTGGGGTGGCTGGTCTCTGGGGTTCTTCTCTCCTTTTTTCACTCCTTGCTCTTCCCTCTCCTAGATTTCTTCCCACCTATCTTTTTTCCTGTCTAGCTAGTGAACATTTAGCTCTTTATTAGACCAATAAGAAGTTTTAGGTAGGCAAAATGACACATTTTTTGCATCATTAAACAAACATTTTACCGCATATACAAATGCAACAAATCCCAAACTAGCATTTCACAACAAAGCCATGACAGTTGCATTGAACTACTGTGAAGTTCCTTGCTTTGCTGCTTTTCTGTTTGGAGACTATTTTGCTTTCTTATATGTTTGTAAAAATTATAGCTTTGACCAATTCTGTCACCTATTTTGTATGTACCATTGAACTTCTGCTACCCAGAGCACAAATTCAGCATACTTCTTTAACTGTAACTATGAAGATGGTTAGGAGCCACTTGTTAGCCACTCAGTGTGAGTCCTCATGGTCTGTCTATGTAGAACTTGGAAACTACTGATTCTGTAGTGGGGCAATGAAATTCTTGAAGAATGTGTGTTATTTTAAGTGTGCAGGACCATGCTAAGGACCCAAGTGCTTCAGTCCCTTAGGAGTAGCTCAGATCAATGACAAAACTTTCTTCTGTTCCAAAGCAAATGTTGACAGTGTATATATGAAATGTTGACCATACATTTCAGTCACAAGATGTTACATCCTAAAGACTGCTGCTCCCCTACAGAGACTGCTCCTCCAGAGATTAGGTAAACCTGCCTCCTTCTTCAGCTACACATAATAACCTGGACTTATTATTTGTCTGTATGTAATAACCCTGCATTCTCCTTGTTCATATGTATGGAATAATCCAGCCTCCTGTTCAGTTGTATGAAATAACCCTACCTCCCTGTCCAACTGCTTATAAGAAATGTGCTGCTGAGTTTTTGATGTGCTATGAATTTTCCATCCATGAGCCCAGCCCACCCAATCACAGCCTGTCTTTACATGTGTCTTGGTGTCTGTCCTTTCATCATTTCTACGTCATCAATGGTTAGGGTTCCAAGATCTAAGCCATGCAGCATTCAGCCAGTTCCATTATTAGAAATTTGCTCTATGTCTGGAGTTTTCCTGAAAGTTTTCTTCTTTTACCTAGTTAGCCTCATAATAGCCATGTAAAATGTGCTGTCTTTTCTTGATATCACCTTAGGTGAACATTGTTTTGATCTTTTTTTCTCATAGAGCTCAATGTGAATATTGGTTGCTCATTGTTCCCCAATACTACTTTTAGACTTTTTTCTTTCAAATATCCTAAAATCCTGGCTACTATTATGAGTATATAATCATCATCACTTGACTGCTTTTTTCAATAGGCTTAACCTAGAAATTTGAATATATACAACCTCTTAATTTTGTTTTCTCAAATTTCTCACTCTTCACCATCACTTTCCCCTACCTTGTCTATTTTTCCTCAATATTCTGGTTCTTTGTCACTTCCCTGTGTCTCATACTTCATCAATAAAGAAGTCATTAGATGTGACTTACTGCATCTGTATCAAATAAAAAAAGAACAAATTTCTACTGTCCACTTCTCACCATTGAAATTTCCTTTCTCTTATAATAGATGAAGCATAGTAAATCACAATTAGTATGTGACCTTCATGGCTGGAGGGAGTTCAATCATTGGAGATGTTTGACAAGCAAGTGTGAGAACCTGAGTTCAAATCCCTGAACTCACACAAAAGCTGTTTTCAGTAGTGTGAGCATCTGTAATTTCAGTACTGCTATATGAAGAAGGAAAGCAAAGACAGGACAATCCCTAGAAGCTTTTGGGTCATTGAGCCTGGAATAAGGTGTAGAAAAGCAACAAGAGACTTTATCTCAGCACAAGCTTAAAGTTGGTGTTTGATGTCTTAGATTGTCTTCTGTCTTTCAACTGCATGGTATGGCACATGCATATCCCCCCACACACAAAGAACAACGACAATAATGTCAACAAAACCAAATGACCTAGAACCAATAGTTTTTTTTTTTCTTTTGTTTTTGTTTTTGCAAAATAGGGGTTCTCTGTGTAACAGCCCTAGCTGTCCTGGAACTAGGTCTATAGACCAGGATGGTCTCAAACTCAGAGATCTGCCTTCTTCTGTGTCCCCCAGTGCTGGAATTTAAGTGTATGCACCACCACTGCCTGGTGAAAGAATAGTATTTTGTGAGCACGGGATCAATCTAATTCAGTAAGTAATCAGTTACAATAAAGGAAACAAAGGCAATAAATACGAAGAGTAGTGAATTAGTCCAGAGGTTACAGTTGTTAAAAAGAACAGATACAAGTCCAAACAACTGTGTGAAGGGTAAATATGTATAATGAAGTATAAAATTTTTGTTTTTCCTGAAAGCGAGTAGTGATAAATGTGATAGAATGATTAGGCTCACTTGAATTCTGTGAATAACAGATATATGTGAAGACTCACATGCTCATGCCTAGAAGAATTCAAATACCTCTGTGGTAGTAGAGAAGTAAAAATTCTGTGGGGAAAAATGTCTATTTTTTTTTTTTTTTACAATGGCTCCTACTCCAAACTAAAATAAACCTGTCCAAAAAACCCACAGGACATTCAGTGATGACTAACATAGAAAAAAAAATAGCATACCAATAATACATGAAGGTCACAAGAATAAAAGAATAGGAAATAACCACATTTATAAATAAATGAATATTTATCAGAATATACTACAATAAAATGAATCTCATGTATAAAACTTGATTGCAAATCAGGAAATGATGAAACAACAGAGAAAGAAGAAAGAACATAAATCTCTAAGGAAATAACAGTATGAAACAAAGAAAACATATATCCATATAGAAAAATAAGTGATATAATCACAAAACAAGATACCATGGAAAATTAGATGTAATAACAGAAATAACAAAATGTAGACCTTCTTACATGTGTATATATTCTTAGTTATACTATATGTTCTAGTGATAAAAATACCCCAAAAAGGTAACTTAAGGGAGAAAGTGTTTCTTTTGGATAGCAGTTCAAAGGAAATTCCTGGTGGCAGGAGAGTGAGGAGACAGCTGGTCACATGTGATCCAAAGTCAAGAAGCAAAGAATGATGATTGCTTATGCTCAGCTAACATTATGCTTTTTATACAAATCCTATTTTATGGAATGATTATCATATAATTCATACATATGTGTTGTTTGTCCTGGCTACCTGGCTAGCTTAGCCAAGAAATAACCACACAGAAATTGTATTCATTAAAACACTGCTTGGCCCATTAGCTCTAACTTCTTATTGGCTAACTCTTATATTAATTTAATCCACTTCTGTTAATCTGTATATCTCCATGTGATAGTGGCCTACTGGGTAAAATTCCTAGCATCTGTCTCTGGTGGCTCCATGGCATTCCACTTAATTTTCCCCACCTACCTAAGTTATGCCATATCAACAGGCCCAAAGCAGTTCCTTTATTTTTTTTAATTTTTATTTATTTATTAAAGATTTCTGATTCTTCCCCACCACTGCCTCCCATTTCCCTCCCCCTCCCCCAATCAAGTCCCCCTCCCTCGTTAGCCCAAAGAGCAATCAAGTTTCCCTGCCCTGTGGGAAGTCCAAGGACCACCCACCGCCATCCAGGCCTAGTAAGTTGAGCATCCAAATTGCCTAGGCTCCCACAAAGCCAGTTCGTGCAGTAGGAACAAAAACCCATTGCCATTGTTCTTGAGTTCTCAGTAGTCCTTATTGTCCACTATGTTCAGCGAGTCCAGTTTTATCCCAGGCTCTTTCATATCCAAGCCAGCTGAATGAAAACAACACATAGACAGAAGGACTTCCTATACCAATGTATCATATCTTTTTGGATTTTCAGAATGATATGAACACTCAGTACAGATCTTATAAATCTCTTGGAATTTCCTAGAGGATAGTGGCATTCATCCTGTGAATGAAGTGATTCTTCGAGGCCTTCTGGATAGCCTTGAAATACAAATCTGGTTGCCAGTGAAACTGAGTATGTAATTACGAGATTGGAATTCTCAGTCTTACTCCTCCTATTCCATAGACTCCATGGAGAACAAAGGAGTTGAAGATGAGTTATCACCAATGGCCAGTGATGTAACCAATCATATCTACATAATGAATACTTTATTAAATTAATAAATCAAATGAGAGAAACAACAGAGAACTTTGACCTAGTTAAAGGTGTAGTGATAAATGATTAAGGGATATTGAAAGGGGATAGAAACTTCTATCTTCCTTTATATCTCAAGGTAAGTGTGTTAGGTTGTTCCATCTGGCCATTCATCTTTACTTTTTATAGTATTCTTTATAATAAATGAGTATGTGTACAAAAAGTTCTACAAGACACAGTAGCTAGCTTATAGAAGGTAAGAGGGTCTTGGAAATTTATGTGTTATAGTTGGTCATTTAGAAGAAGAGGGGTCTACCTTCTAACATAAATTGGTACCTAAAGAAAAACAAAGAACTGTGGGACTAAGCTCTCATCCCATGGGACTTGGTGATACTTCTAGGTAAGAACTGTCATATTGGATTGAGTTGTCAGATGCTGTCTTGGTATGCCAGAACTGATCATTTGTGTGGAGAAAAGTCCACTTATTTCAGACATATGTTGTAGTCTACTAAATATGAGTCTGTGGTTAAAAAAATTTCCTAGAGAGAGATAGAAATATTGAAGCAATAAATGATAGAACATGAGGATGATGAATATAATACAATAAATAATTTGAGATAAACAGGAATAAAACTGTTGCATCTAGAAGTAATATTTCTTTTACACAAGTGGTTGCTTTTTTTATTAGGAGCATAGATATTTAGGATTGAGACTTCATTCTGATGAATTGTTCCTTTTATGAGTATCAAATGACCATCTCGATCTCTTCTGATTGACTTTAGTTTGAAGTCAGATTTGTTAGAAATTAGTATGGCCACACCTGCTTGTTTCTTAGGTATATTTGCTTGAAAAACCTTTTCCCAACCCTTTACTCTGAGTAGATGTCTGTCTTTGTGGTTGAGGTGTGTTTCTTGTAAACAGCAGAATGTTGGATCCTATTTTCGTATCTAATCTCTTAGCCTGTGCCTTTTTATAGGTGAATTGAGACCATTGATATTAGGTGATATTAATGACCAGTGGTTGTTGACTCTGGTTATTATTCATTTTGTTTGGTAGTAGAGTTTGTGTGTTTCCCTTCCTTGAGTTGTGCTGGTGAAGGGTCGCTAGGTGTCTGAGTTATTATAGGCAGTGTTGGCAATGTTGGATTCTTTGGGTTGTGATTTTCCTTCTATTACTTTCTGTAAGGCTGGATTTGTGGCTACGCATTGTTTAAATTTGTTTTTATCCTGGAATATATTTTGTTTTCTCCATTGATAGTAAATAATAGCTTGGCTGGGTAGAGTAGTCTGGGCTTGCATCCATGGTCTCTTATTTTCTGCAGGACCTTCTGGCTTTCATAGTTTCCGTAGAGAAGACTGGTGTAAGTCTGATAGATTTACCTTCATAAGTTACTTGACCTTTTTCCTTTGCAGCTCTTAATATTCTTTCTTTAATCTGTATGTTTTGTGTTTTGATTATTATATGGCGAGGGAATTTTTTTTTGATCCAGTCTATTTGGTGTTCTGTATGCTTCTTGAATATTCATAGGAATATCTTTCTTTATGTTGGGAAAGTTTTCTTCCATAATTTTGTTAAATATATTTTCAGGGCCTTTGAGCTGTAATTCTTCTCTTTCTTCTATCCCTATTATTCTTAGGTTTGGTCTTTTTATCATGTCCCATATTTCCTGAATGTTTTGTGATGAAGATTTGTTGGATTTGCTGTTTTCCTTGATCAATGCTTTTATTTCCTCTATGGTGTCTTCAGAGTCTGAGATTATTTCTTCTATTTCTTGTATTCTATTGGTTATGCTTGTTTCTGTAGTCTCTGTTCCTTGACCCAGATTTTCCATATCCAGCTGGCCCTTGGTTTGTGTTTTCTTCCTTGCCTCCATTTCAGTTTTTGATTCTTGAACTGTTTCCATTACCTGTTTGATTGTTTTTTCTTGGTTTCCTAGGGTATCGTTTATGTATTTATTCATTTCTTTAAACTTTTTGTTATACTTATCATCCATTTCTATAAGAGCATTTTTTACATGCTGCTTAAAAGACTCTATCACTTTCATAATATCAATTTTTCCCCTTCTTCTGGATTAGGATGTTCAAGACCTTCTGTTGTAAGATTACTGGGTTTTAGTGTTTTCATGTTCTTTTTCAGATTGGTGGAGGAATTCTTGCCTTGGCCCCTGCCCATCTCTTCCTTCAAATGCTGTCCAATGGATCTTATGGAACAGGGTCAGGTTCCCTTGCTGGCCAGGGACCTCACTGACAAAAGGGCTACCTTGCTGGAGGCAGGCTATTGAAGCAAAGTAACTCCCGCCTGCGCCTTTGCCCTCAGCACCCTGTCCCAGCACTCAAACAGGCTGAGCTGGCAGATCCCATGGCCCTGTGGAAGGGAAGAACAAGGGAGGAGGTTCCTGGGTTCAAACTGGGAAGGGTTAGGGAGAGAGAGGCCTTAACAGAGGGGAACAGCCCCTGCCGATTGACTGGGGAGTGAAGGGGGTCGGGGAATGTCCGTGCTCCATTTCCGGGCTCCTGCCGTGGGTCAAGAACACACTCACACCTCTGATGGGTCTTCCGGAACAAAGGCAATTGTTTTTATGAGAATATTTGGTGAACTTACATGGGGATCAATTTTAGCCAAAAAAAAAAAAAAAAGAAAATGAAAGCAAAAGATTGGCAATGAATGCAGAATATATTTCACTGTAAAATTGAGATGAAGCAAGAGTAGTATGTTGTGACAGAACAGAATTTAAATGTCATATTCTTTAAAATTATATGATCATGTAATTAATACCAAGAGGTAGGAGTAGAGAGTATAGCAAAGGATGTGAAAGCAAATGAAATAATCTAATTAATCCACCTGTAGTAGATTGGAATTAAAATAAATCATCAAAATATGTTATCACTACAATAGTTGAGGGAGTTAATCTCTACATGCTTGATAATACCAAAGAAATACTAAGAAAGAATATATTGTCAGTTCAATTTTATTACACAATGAACACAAATACATTTTTACTCTTTGGGATGGTACATAGATGTACATCAGTAAGTTAAAGAAACATCAATTTATGATTATGTCACAAAATAAAATTCCAATTTGTGCTGTGAAAAAGACAGTTGAATCAGAATAATTTGCAAGGGTAGTAAATATATTTACCTGGAAAGTACCTATAAAAATAGATACCTGGCAAATGCTAACAAGAAAAAAGTGTTGCCTTCTTTATATAATGCACTGTAGAATTGATGCTGCAAACATTTAAAATGAAAGAAAAGTATACTCTTTTATAGGACACATGAACTGATTATATATCTAGGCAACTAGTAACATAGTAATAGTATTCAATATCAAGTATTAAGGGGAATAGAAAATGTAGAAAAAACAAAATAGTGGAATGATTATTATATACTTTCCATTCATATAGAATAAAATTACAGAAATATATGACTATACATATGTAAGAACCTTAAATATAATTTATTATTTTACATAAATGACTATGTTTCAATGTCATAACATAAAACAGAGAATGATTAGTGTTTCACTAGATCCTACAGTATTCAATAATTTTTTACTTAATACAAAAAGAATTGCTGTTATAATAAATCTAGACATTATAAGCATCATTTTAAATCATAAAATGTTTTCTGCAGATAAATTACAAACAAATCTCTATAAATCATAAGTAACAAAGGAAAAAGTAAAATTAAGATATGTATTTATTTGAAACGAGTACAAGGAGAGCCTATATGCCAGTAACTGAGGGATAACAGCTAAAATAATGGTGAAAATTTCAAGCCCCTAAATGTGTTAGTCAATAACTAAGCAAGTAAATCCATACGCCATCTTAAAGTTAGAGGTGGAGCAGCGAGGTAATTAAAGCAAGTTTTACGTCAGGAATTAATGAATATAAACTGAACTAAATATTTAAAATATTGGAATTAATAAATTTAAATATATTTATCTGCAGTTAATTATAAATAAATGTCAAGGACTGTGCACATGGCAGATCAGTGAATATGTACAAATACATCTTGACAGGGTCCTAAGATCTCATAACTGAGTGACATTTTGTCTACACAGGAGGAAATAAAAGTTAAAGAACCATTGACAACAACTATATATGTATTGAAGGTATATATAATAATATAAATGGAGTCCCTCTAAAATCCTGGTAAAATTATCAGAACTATAAATAGAAGAATATAACTGTCCAATCATTCATTAACTGACAAATAAATTAACTAAAAAAATTTCTGTTCAAATATAATAAATATCTATAAAATTTATATAGAAAAGATTCTAAAGAGATCAGTTTGTGTCTTAATTACTTTTCTTTTGCTGTGATGATATGCCATAACTAAGGAAGCTCATAAATTTTTCTCTTCCTGTTCATAGGGTGAGTCCATGATTATCATGACAGGGAACACGGCAATAGACATGTATGGTCTTGGAGTAAGTATTGAGAGCTTATAGCTGATCCACAAACAAGAGAGAGAGAGAGAGAGAGAACTATAAATGCTGTAGACTTTTGAAACCTCAATGCAATCTCCAGTGACATACCTCCTTCGACAAGGCCACAACTTTTAACCCATCCCAAAAAAATTCCACTAAGGTTGTCTTAGTCTGGCTTTTATTGCCATGAAGAAACACCATGAGCATAGCAATTCTTTAAACAAAAACTTTTAGTTGTGGCTGTCTTACAGGTTAGAGTTTTAGTTCATTGTTGTCATGGTGGAAAGCATGGCAGCATGCCTGCAGATATGGTGCTAGAGAAGTAGCTTAGAGTTCTACACCCATATTTTCGGGCAGCAGGAAGTGAGAGGGACTCTGGCCCTGGCTTGAACATCTGACTCCTCAAAGTCCACCCCCATAATGACATACTTCCTCCATCAAGGCTGCACCTACTCCAACAGTGCCATACCTCCTAATAGTGAGACTCTCTATGAGCCTATGGCAGTCTATTTTCATTCAAATCACCACACAGGCCCAACTAGAGACAAAATAATAAAATATATCAGCCTACAGAAACTCCTCATTCAAACTACCATATTTAGTGAAAACTTTAGCTGCCAAGGCTGCATGACCCAAGTTTGGTCTTCTAGACTCATATGGTAAAAGGAAAGAACTGAGTCCTATAACTTGTTTTTTGACCACTATATATGTTCTGTAGCATGCATGTGCTTGCACATACATGTGTGTGTGCACATAACATTTACATATAAAATAAATATATTAAAAATAGATTTATAAAAGGATGTTTACTGAAATTGAATAACTACAAAAGAACATAAAATCACAAAATTTAAATATTTGACCATATTATTATATATACATTTATATTAAACAAAGATGAGCTATATATTATATAACAACCTACACCAAAGCCCTTCACTTTCCCTCCCCCTTGGATCATAACACTGCCATCTGAGGACCTTGTTGTGTGAGAGCTAGTTACCCCACAAGCATCTCTCCTTTCCCCTACCCTCTGGTTTTAATACTTCTAACACATATATTTTCACCCCTAATTTCTACTATATCCTCTCTTGTCTCAAACTTCATCCCCTTTTAGGTCACTACTTAAATATACTTTTCCAGAACCAGAGCTCTAGAACACCTATCTAGACCTTGTAGGTAGATATATGTTAAGTACACAGTATCTTCTCCCACAGCTGACACCAAGACTTTTTTCAAACCATCGTAATTGTTGCTGTAGTAGACTTTTCATGTGAACATATATGTACATTCACCAGAAGGACTCATATGAAATAAAATGTATAAATAAAATCATTAATATAGAGTGGGAAAACAAGAAAAGAGACATGTATAGACCAACAGATACATAAAACAGAATAAATACAAAATATGAAACAATGCTCATAGATGATATGTTCTTAATATAAAAAAAAAACTGATGACAAGATAACTGAAATGCCAGAGAAAGGTTTTAGGAGTTCTAGTCAAAAAGTTCAAAGACCAAATAGAGGATTTACATAAACAAAGAACTTAAGACTGGGAAAAGAAACTTAAAAATCAATTCAAGTCGCAGACAATAAAGTTATCTAAGTAGATGAAAAGATCAATAATGTTGAGAAAAATATTGTAATATATTGAGGAAAAATTCAGCAAGGAAATAGAGATATTGAAAAGGAACCAGACAGGAATTTTGGAAATGAACAGATCAGTTAGTCATTTAAATAATGTATAGAAAGCTTCATAATCAGACAATAACAGGTAAATACACAATCTCATAGATGCAGGAAAAGGTGAGATAATAATATATAGAGACATATATGAACTGATAAACATGACCAAAATTTCAAACAAGTCGAGTATAAACCCTAGACATCAAATCTATGAATCCATGGATACAGGAGCCAAAATAAAAACTAATGGCATAGGCAGGCTAGTCGATGTAGTTATAGCAAAGAAGTTTCAATACCTAGAGAAAGAAGTAGATATCCAAAACAAAAAGATAATAGAACCTTAAATATACATGACTGTAGAAGAACCTCTCTATGACAAATTTCAGTCATGATGTCACAAATAAGTGGCAAGGAGGCAGTACTAAAACATATAAAGCAGTGGTTCTCACTTTTCCTAATCCTGTGATATTTTAATACAGTTCCTTACATTGTGGTAATGCTCAAACATGAAATTATCTTTATTACTAATCCATAACTGTAATTTTGCTGCTGTTATAAATCATAATGTAAATATTTTTAGAATTAGAGTTTTGCCAAAGGTGTCATGACCCAGAAGTTGAGAACCATAGCTGTGAGAGAAAATGCCAAAAACGGAAGCAGAAATATCAAAATAATATCGATTTTGTTGTCAACAACCTGAAACTGAAATCATGGCATGATATATTTCAAGCCTTGAAAGCAAATACTTGTCAACCATGATTGTTTCATCCAGCTAAACTACCTATGAAAATACATAGAGAAATAAGAATATTTCCAGACAAAGTCAAAGCAGAGGGTAGGGGAAAGGAAAATGGGTAGAGCAGTATGTATTCTACTAAACACCATGAAGTATGCTTGAAGAGCCAAAAGGAAACCTTTTACTTTGTAAGCTATTTAAAACAAAACAAATAAACAAACAAAGAAAAACAGATCTTAAAATTTAAGGCATTCCTTAAAAAAAGAAAGAAAAAACACATTCATGGCTAAGAGAACTGACCTATAAGAAATACTACTAAAGGAAACAAATATCCTTCACTATTCCCCACAAAAGAATGCTTACACACATACAAAGGTCTAAGCAAAGAATTGGTTCACTCATTTACAAAACCTGAAATGGCCTATGATTTATTATGGAAGGCCAGTGATGTACTGGTGAGAAATGAAGAACCAATGATTAAAGTTTTAGGGGTTGCCAGGAGAAGGTATATGTCTTCTGTCATTCTGACAGAAAAAAAAAAAAAGAAATTTCCTATTGCTTTTGTCCTTTCTAGGTCTCAGTGGATGTATTTACGTACACTGGAGAAAACTATCTTTTTCACTCATTCCACAGATTCAAATGCTAATCTCATCAGGAAACAATAAGAAAGGCATACCCACAAATAGTATTTCATTTGGTCATCCCATGCTGTAGTCAAGTTGACTCATAAAATTTTCAATTGTAAGTTCTCAAAGCAAATGAAATGATTTTATTCCATTAAGCTCTTCCAATCTGCATGAAGAAATAGATAACTAATAAGATTCTTACGTTGGTAATAGAAGTAGAATACACTGTGATTCATGTGTTATAATTAACTACAATAAACTAACTTCTTGGACATAGAAATTATGTGGATGGGATTTTTATGAATATCTCAGTCTAAGAGAGAAGAAGGGAAATGAGGGCACATAAAGTTTTACTTTTTTTTGTAATTTAGTTACTATTAATCTAAAACAAAAATGAAGTTGAGATGTTAGAGTGATGTAGAGAATACAATATTGCGGGCAAAATGTAAACCTGAATTTGGAGGTTGCTGGGAAATGAATGCAGTGATAAAATAAGACCAGAGTCTCTAAAGTTGGCAGAGGTTTACAACTTGACAGCTATTTGCATAACTCATAGTTGAAGAAGTTCAGACTTGATGGAAATGACTCATCTGTGTTTTGTGCATGTGCAACTCCACAAACATACAATAAAAAGGTTTAGATGCCAACAGACATTTCAGAACACCACTAAGACTATAACCCAACACTCAAAATAAAAGACAAGAGAACTAAAATTGTACACTAAAATGTCAATTTACAAAAAGACTTGTAATGTGAGAATAAGAAATCAAAATGACATGACATATAGAAAACCAATGGCAGATATAAAGACTGCCTTATTAGTGCTACCTCAAATTGAAATAAATTGCATTTTACCATTCAAAGACCAACATTGACAGAATGTAATTTTTAAATGACTGAATTATGTGATGTCTATAAAAGACATATTTTAGATTCATAAGCATCAAACAATTCAAGGTAAATTGATAGAAAAAATATTTATTGTTAGAATATGATGCGAAATAGTGCTGGAGTGACTGCCTAATACCATGCAAAAATTCTTACTAAAGACACAAGGGGACATTTTGTAATGATAACTAAATCAACCTGTTAAGAAGGCCTAATAATTATAAGTGCATATGTAGCTAAAGCTAAAATCTTAAACATTTTTAGACTTGATAGAAATAATTCAACAATAACTGAAGATTAATATAACAAAAGTATAGATAATCACCCATAAAGTAAAATAAGTAATCAACAATATAAACCAATTATGCTTAATAGCAATACATATAAGAAGATATCAGAAAATGTAACGATTTCCCATGTTCTTGTATAGGGAGGATCAGCATAATAAAAATGACAATTCTACCAAAAGCAATCTCTAGATTCAATGTAATCCCAATCAAAATCCCAACACAATTCTTCACAGACTTTGGAAGAACAATAATTAACTTCAAATGAAAAAAAAATCCCAGAATATCCAAACAATCCTGTACAATAAAGGAACTTCTGGAGGCATCACCATCCCTGACATCGAGCTCTATTACAGAGCTACAGTAAAGGAAAACAGCTTGGTATTGGCATAAAAATAGAAAGGTTGACCAATGGAAAAAAACAAAGACCCAGATATTAACACCTATGAACACCTGCAAAGAAGCTAAAATTATACAATGAAAAAATAGAAAGCATCTACAACAAATGGTACTGACATAACTGAATGCCAATATGTGGAAGAATGAAAATAGATCCATATTTATTCCCACAAAATAATTAAGGACCTCAATATAAATCAGACTATATGGAACCTGATAGAAGAGAAGGTGGGAAGTAGCCTTCAGTGCTTGGGCACAGAAGACCACTTCCTAAATATAACCTCAGTAGCACAAACACTGAGAACAACAATAAATAAATCGGACCTCCTGAAACAGGGAAACTTCTGTGAAGCATAGGACAGTTAATAAGACAAAAAGGCAGCCTACTGAATGGGAAAATATCTTCACCAACCCCACATTAGACAAAGGACTGATCTCCAAAATATATAAAGAACTCAAGAAATTGGACATCAAAATTCCTTATAGCCCAAATAAAAAATGGGGTACAGAACTGAACAGAAAATTCTCAACAGAAGTGTGGCTGAAAGGCACAACATCCTTAGCTATCAGCCATCACATCAAAACAATTCTGAAATACCATCTTGCCCCTCTCAGATGGCTGAGATCAAAAACACCAGTGATAGCTTGAGAGGATGTGGGGTAAGGGGAACACTCATCCATTGCTGGTGGGAATGCAAACTTGTACAACCACTTTGGATATCAGTATGGTGGTTTCTCATAAAATTGGAAATCAACCTACCTCAGGGTCCAGGAATATAACCAAAAGATGCTCAATCATACTACAAAGACATATGTTCAGCAATGTTCAAAGCAGCATTATTTGTTATAGCCAGAACCTGGAAATAACCTAGATGCCCCTCACTCAAAGAATGGATAAAGAAAACATGGCACAATTACACATTAGAATACTACTCAGTGGTAAAAAACAATGACATCTTGACTTTTTCATGTAAGTGGATGGAATTAGAAAACACCATCCTGAGTGACATAACTCAGACCCAAGAGGATGAATATGATATGTACTCATTTGTAAGTGGTCACTATCTATAAACAAAGGATATTGAGGCTACAGTTTATGATCCTAGAGGATCTAAGTAACAAGGTGAACTTCACAAAAACCATATAGATCCACCTGAAAAGTCAAAATAGACAAGATCGTCTGACAAAATTGGGAACATACAGGTGGAGAGAGAAGGTAGGGTAGAAGGTGAAGAGGAAAAGATGAGGGGAGGGGCGAGGAGAACTTGAGGGAATGGGAGAGTTGAGGTGGAGGAAGGACAGAGATGAGAGCGAGGAAAGAGATATCTTGATTGAGGGAGCCATTATGGGGTTAGCAAGGAACCTGGCTCTAGAGAAATTCCCCCAAATTCACAAGGATAAGTGCAGCTAAGACCATAAGCAGTAGAGGAGAAGGTGCCCAAAATGGCCTTGCCCTGTAGTCAAACTAATGAATATCTTAAATATCACCATAGAACCTTCATCTAGCAACTAATGAAAACAGAGGCAGAAACTCACACTGGAGCACTGAACTGAGTTCCCAAAGTCCAGTTGAAGAGTGGGAGGAGGGAAACCATGTGCAAAGTGGTCAAGACCATGAAGGGTAAACTCATTGAAACAATCTACCTGAACTAATGGGAGCTCACCAACACCAGCCAAACTGGGAAGGAGCAAGCATAGGAAGGACAAAACTAGTTCCTTTAAGTGTGGTTGACAGTTACGTGACTCAGGCAGACAGAGGGGCTGTTGGAATTGGCACCAGGATTTATTTCTACTGCTTGTACTTGCTTTCTGGGAACCTATTCTCTTTGGATGAATACCTTCCTCACCCTAGATATAGTGGGGAGGGCGTTGGACTGTCCCCAAAGCAATGTGCCTTACCTTCTCTGATGAGTGGATGTGGGGGTGAGGTGGAGGAGTAAATGGAGGGAATGGGAGGAGGGGAGGGAGTAGGGATTTGGATTGGGGATGTATAATGAAAAAAAAAACATATATTATCAGTTGTATACGTATTTCACAAGTGCACATGTTGGCTCATAAAACAATTGTGGCTAAATTTAAAATGACATCATCTAAAGCATGGTGTTTTAATTAAAGTGGAAACGATTGGAAACAAATAAGAGGGGCACACTTGAAAACCAAAACAACCAAACAAAAAATAAAGCAAAGCAAAATAAAAAAAAAACCAAAAATAAAACACACACACAGAGACAGAAAGAGAGAGAGAGAGAGAGAGAGAGAGAGAGAGAGAGAGAGAGAGAGAGAGAGAAAAGAAAACAAAACTATTCATCCTAAATGATCAGTGGGTCTAGGAAATAATAGGAGATGAAGATGAAGAGTGAAAATAAAATTTAACAAACTGAAATTTGGGGCTTACACTAAAAGAAGTAGTTACAGACTAAAAACAAAAACCTTAAATCAATAGCCTCACATATCCCAGTAACAAATTCAGATTAAAATGACTCCTAAGCACTTCATGAGGACTCATAGATTTGAACATCTCTCAACCATCCTCAGAGAAGCTTTGTTTTGACAGATGGTGCTTCACACAGAGACCATGAACTGTTCAATGTACAGACAATAAAACACTATGGAGTGCTAAGCTCTATATGGATACACAACATACATATTCCACCAGTCCTCTAAGAGGTCAGGGATCTTCACAGAAGAGGGGATGGGAAGAATAAAAAGGGGGAAGGTGGTGTGTATCTTTGCAGAAACAGTGTTTTCCAGAAATGACAAAGAACTTGTTCATATGTGGTGCAGGAGATTTGTCTGTATTCTGTCAGTCATGTTATAAATAAATGCTGATTGGCCAGGCAGGAAATATAGGAGGGAAAACGAGACAGGAAGTAGAAATGATGTAATGAGAACAGGAGAATTCTGGGAAGGAGGAAGTTGATTACTCACACTCCTGCCCAGATCACCGAAGCAGCAGGATGTGACCTGCCCCGCTGGAAAAAGGTACTAAGCCACATGGCTAACATAGATCAGAAAAACGGGTTAAACAAGATGTGAGAGTTAACCAGTGAGAGGTTAGAGCTAATGAATGGGCCAATCAGCTTATAACTTACAGAGATCTTTGTGTGATTTTTTTCTCTGTGACTAAACAGCTGGGGGTACCTGGTGGGAGGACAAAAACCCCAACAACAAGCAGGCTTAGCCCCTGTTCATGTTACACGTATGAACATACAGCTATTGTAACAGCATGCTATGTAACACCTGCTTGAATTCAAACCAGATGCTGAACTTTTCTGTGTTCCTGTGATTTCTGGGAGTTGAACTTAGGTTCTCATGTTTGTGTGGCAAGCACTTTACTGACTTAGTAGGGTTTTTTTTTGTTTGTTTGTTTTTGCTGATATTGACAAGCTAAACCTAAAATTCATATTGGAACTGAAAAAAAGACCTAGGAAGATCCTAATATTTTTACAAAAGAATACTGTTAGAGCATTTATCCTTTGTAACTTTCCTCTATTGCTATAATAATCGCTGTGGTGATTTAGACATGTGCATAGACAGGAAGTAAAATACAGTTAAATAAAATTGAGAATTCAAATATAAGTCTATATAATTATATTTACCAATTTTTAGAAAGATTTCATAAGTAGTTCAGTGGGAGGAATGATCTTTTCAATGAACAATAAACAACAGGATCACTACTTTCAAAGAAGTGAAATTAGATTCCCACCTGGTATTACACACAAAATGCAAAATAGATCTAAGACCTAAATGGAGGAGATAAACTATAAAATTCTGAGGGAAAATATAGCAGACTTTCTGGCCTTGAATTAGAAATATATTGCACTATAACAGACAAAAAGAGAGAAATAGTTAAATTGTATTCTATTAAATTGAAAATAAAAGTGAAAGCACAAAGCATAGAATGAGAGAGAGCACTTGCAAAATTATACACCTATATCTAGAACAAATAAAGATTCCAGTATTAGAACAGAAAAAGGAAAATAGCCATTTCATTAAAAATAGCAAAGAAATTTAATTATTTTTTCAAGAACACCAGAAAGGAATAAACACATGAAAACACATTTAGAACCAAGAGTTATGAAGTCCATATTTTGTGAATACACTTTGATGGCTGAATTTCAAAAGACAAGGCAATTACAAATGCTACCTAGTATATGGAGAAATTGAAATTATTAAACATAACTATTAGACCTTTAAAACCATATGTACATTTTGGAAAACAATTGGAAAATCCTGCAAAAATGGTAATAAACCATATAAATAACAAATAATGCAAGAACTGTACTTCTATGTGAATATTCAAGTGAGTAGAAAACTGTGTCCTTACAAAAATTTCTATGTAAAAGGTATAGCAGCATTGTTCATGCTGCCCCACTGTATAAACAAGGAAAATGTCCATCAATGGATAAATGCATTAATTAGTGTGATAAATCCACATAGTTGGACATTATGCAACAATGAATGAAATAATGACACATGCTGAAACACAGATAAATCCCAAAATCTTGCTTAAATAAGCAAGTCAAACACAAAGGCCCTATATATTATGAATCTGTGTATATGAATTATCCAAGATAGGCAAATTTACATGAAGAGAAAGGAACATATGGGGTGTCAAAATCTATAGATAGGTGATTGGCATGACAAGAAATATTCTAGAATTAGTAGCTGTGTTTGTACATCCTGTGCTTTTAATTAAAATATTACTAGATGGTATATTTTAAAAGTTAGATTTTATAGCACATGAGTAAAATCTTGGGTGAAATACACAACAACAAAATCACATAGTCTCAGTGGAGTACCAGGTATGATGGTTTAAACCTATAATCTTAGCACTTTGGAGGCTGAGAAACAAAGATCAAAGGTTTGAGGACAGACTGGGTTCCACAGTGATTCTGAGGATTTTGAGATTATTGAGGCTGTCTCAAAGCAAGCAAACAGAAAGCAACTGACTGAACAAAATATTGGTGAAAATCTTCCCCCAGTATATTTTATGAAATATACATGCAAACCAGTAAGGTTTTTTTGTAAGAACCAAGTCTGCTTCATGGTTTTGAGATCTATTTAAATAATCAATGATATTAATTGATCAAAAAAGAAAATTATATGCTCATCTCCATAGTTGCTGAAAAGGCATTTGACAAAATTCGATGACAAGTCTCTATTTCAACAACTCAATAAAAATAAATCAATAGTTCTTTAACATGATTAACTATATTTACTTCAGCATCAAATTCAATATCATAGGGAAACACAGCAATCACTTCTCTAAAACTCAGCTGCACTATTATTTAATATTTTACTCAATAAAAACATACAATTTGATAAGATGAAGAATATCCACATACAAATTTTGAAGGAGGAAAGGGAATTATTATTTATTGCCCATGATAGAATTGTGTTAGTGGAGAACACAAGATATTGAACTGAAAAAACTGTCAGAAATCAAAAGTTCAATAAGGGAGTGTAATCTGTATTAATATATGTATTGTATTACTCCAATTCCAATGGCACCACTATGGTAAATGACTAGGAATAAATGTAAAGTGTATAATAAGAAAACTCAGCAGATCATCTAGTTTATTCACCAGAAAAGGGGACTTCCCCCTTTCTTAATACTTACGTCTAAATAAATTTTTAGTGTTTCACCTTCAATTATACTATATATATATAACATATAATTTTTATTGAACCGTTTAATTTGTATATTTAAGTACTGTTTATTTATTTATTTTTTTATTTTATGCATATGGGTATTTAGCCTGCGTGTATAATTGTGTCCCACTTTCTGAATGTCTATTTATGATTTGTGTGCACTCAGTCCCTTAAGCAGTTCAGAAAAGAGTACCAGATCCCTCAGAATTAAAGTTACAGATCACTGTGCTCTGCCATGTGAGCGCTGGGAACTGAAATTTGATTGTTTGTAAAGGAAGACAGAGCTCTTAGCCACTGATTTTTATCCCTATTCAGACTTTCTGTTTTATAGAAGAAAACTTTCAATGAAAACCAAACGAAAGTTGGCAAGTCCATTCACTGTAATAGCAAATGCCTATCTTGATGGCTTTCTTTGCTGTCACCTAAAAAGCAGAAGTGAAGTGTATTTTATTGTTTGTTAATCACAGCAAATCTGTGTTCTGTATAGTTTTATGTCACCTTGACACAAACTAGAGTCATTTAGGAAGAGGGAACCTTGCCTGAAAAAATGCCCTCGCCCAGATTTGCCAGTGGGCAAGCCTGTGTGTGCATTTTCTTCACTGATTATTGATGTGTGAGGGCCCAGATCACTGCGGTTGGTGCCAGCCCAGACATGTGGTCTTGCTGCTATAAGAAAGCAGCCTGAGAAATTCATGAGGAGAAAGCCATGGGAAACAATCCAGTAAGCATCATTTCTCCATGGCCTCTGCTTCATTTTCTGACTCCAGTTTCTGGCCTTGAGTTCCTGCCCAAACTTGCCTCAGTGAAAGTGTGTGACCTGAGAGTTCTAAACTGAAATAAACCATTTCCTCCCCAAGCTACTTCGGTGATGGTGTTTGATCACAGTAATAGAAACCCTAGTTAAGTCATTTTGGTACTGAACAGATGAAAAAAAAGAAAGCTTTTAAACACGAGAAAGAATGTAAGAACACACAGATATGCTATTTATGTTTCATGCAGTAATATTCAAATTTTGTGCATATATTATTATATATAAATTCTTTCTCCTCATGAAGATTCATAAATGCAATTTTATCTCAGTCAGAGTACCAAAGGTTATATCTTTAATCTAGAATTAGAAAAAGTGACTATTGTTCATACAGGAAAATATTTAAATAACACTAATTGAAATTATGACAAAAAAGGTAATCTGAGCATGCTTTGAATCTGACCTACACAGTCAGATGTTTTTCTTTCTTTGCAATAAATTGCTTATAGTCTGATTTTTCCCATTTTCTATCTACTTTCTATCAGTTAAATGTGAACTCTGGCTCTAGACATATTTCTTTCATTTTCCATGAATGTCCCAAACAAAAGCCTTTAGCTCCCTTTGGTTTAGTCAAAAACTTTTTAAATCACATTGATTTGTTTACATATGTATATGTGTGTATGTATGTATTTATTGTGTGTGCACTTTTTGAGGTTATAGGATAACTTACAGGAGTCAGTTCTTTTCTTCTACTATGTAGATGCCAGGGATTTAACTCATGTTGCCAGGCTTGGAAGCAAGCACCTTTGAGAAGTCATCACCCTGGTCTCATAACTCCCTTTTCACTAGAGGAGTGTCTTAGAGTTTCTATTGATGTGAAGAGACACCATGACTGCAGCCACTCTTATAAAGAAAATATTTATTTGGAGTGGATTATAGGTTCAGAGGGTTACTCAAATATCATCATGGCTGGATATGTTGACATGCAGGTGCTGGAGAAGGAGCTGAGATTTCTACAGCTTGATCTGGAGGAAACAGGAAGTAAATTCTGTGCCACACTGAGCATAGCTTGACCATCAGAGGCCTCAAAGCCTGCCCCCAACCGTGACAAACTTCCTCCAACAAGACCACACCCACTCCAACAAAACCACATCTCCTAAAAGTGCCACTTCCATTGAGGGCATTTTCTTTCAAACCACCAGAAGGAGCATACAGGATCACTTGTTTACATGTCTCTGAACAGTTCATGACAGGGAACTCTGCACGCCTCTACTAAAGACAATTTCTTAGAAGAATATAGCTCACTGCCACAACCTAACCTATTTGAATTTATATCTGGCTCCAATAAGGTAATAATAAACCTTATTAATCAGGAAGTAATACATTATACAACTGCTACTATCATGAACATTGACAAATATACTTTCTTCATTTGTCATGCAATATAACCTACAAAAGGGACAAAATACTGGACCAAATTTGCTGCAGAATTTTTGAGTATTTCTTTTTGTCAGGTGGTTTATTTGTTTGTTTTGGTTTTTGGTTTTGTTTTTTCCACAATTATCTTCTTTGAAGAATGCAATCAATTCTCTGTCTTAAAGGATATAATTGCACAGCATTGTGCTGATCATCCATACATAATTATTATATGCTAACATCAAAAAGGAATGATTCCCATTTCACTGAGCAATGGGATTCATATGTGTATGTAAGGTGATAGATAGTCTAAAGGAAGGATCATATAAATTTATCTACCATATATATTTTTCTCGACAGATATAATTAAGCTGTTATAAAGAAATATTTTCCTTAATGTATCTATTAGCAAAATGTTAATGTACCTCCCAAGATATTTTATTTATAATTTCATGCAGAATTTGTGTTAAAGGAAGAAAGAGCAACAGATTAATTTTGAAAATATAAGCAATCAGTTAACGTACTTTGACTAAATTGCCTATGTGAATATATAGCATAAATATAATTAAGGTTATTGGAATCTATTGTTTTCAAACATCTCCAACATCAAAATGATTCTACCTAGTTTTTGTTAATTTCGATTTTCTTGAATGTTATACTTTGGCTTTCCACTTTGAATACTGTAAAGCTTAACATAGGAAGAGATTCAAGGATAAGGTGATGAGTGAAGTCATCAATGGAGCTGTCCCCAGCAGGATGCTTTACTAGTCCTTGACTGTACAATGATGATTAGAGCATTTTACATTTATCTCCTGTCTATCTGTGATTACAAACTAGCAATTTGAGGAGCTGTTAATCATGAGGGATCCATCTAATAATTCAATTTACTTCATACGGTGACAGAAAAAATTGGACCCTACTCAATTCCTTTTTTTGATTGTCCCCTGCCACAATCAAATAAGTTGTTATGTATAATAAAGTAATGAAAAGATTGCTAAAAACAATCGGCAATCTTCTGTGAAAACATGCCTGCACTGTAAACAAACTTGACTGTTCTTTTTTTATTTAAGTACAGAAAAAGAGAGAACTCAACAAAGGCTTCCATTTAATTACTGCTATACTTTTCAGAATGTAGTTTCCAATTCCTTTGGTTTCATGCAAATATACTTCATATAACTGCCACCATTCTCATGGCCAGTAGATGAGTCTTTTTTAATTTTACCAGTCAGATAAGAACCCTCATTTTAAAATGCAATTTCATTTGCTTTTTTTCCCTTTCTTTTGTAGTGTAATATAAAATAACTCAATATTCTTTTTAGCTGCTTTAATTTTCTTACAGTCATTATAACAATTGGACTTTATTTTAAAATGAAAAAGAATTTGCTCTTAAAATGCAACATGTATACAAAGTAAGGAATTTTGGATACACAGGATCCTCAGGATCTTGAAACTATACTTTTCCTTGCCCCTTTTTTCTTCTCTCATACATTGCATTGCAGTTTCCCTCCTTCCATTCCTCTCAGTCCTCCATTTCCCTTCACCTCCTTATACATTCCTCTTATGTTTCCCTTTAGAAAAGAACAGACCTCCCAGTGATATCAACTGAATACAGCATAACAAATTACATTAAGTATAGGCAGAAACCCTCACATGGTAGTTGGATGAGGCAAACCAGTACAAGGAAAAGGGTCCCAAGAGTAGGCAAAGAAGACAAAAGACACTTCCAACTCTCATTATAAGATGGCAAAACTGTATTAGGTTCCAGGAAGATGTATAAGAAATCATATAGGCATAGTGAGCATCACACTACCAATAAACTGAGAAACCATTTTTATTGGATGTGGTCAGAATCAGTGTGATTCTCCTGTCTCAGTCAGCATTTTTTTTTTTCTCAAAAGGAAAAAGGTGTTCATGTTTGAGACAGCCTCTCAGATTGAACTTCAACTTCTGATCTTGTGATACTTTTTTTTTTTCCCCTAAAGAGATTGAAGTGCGGAATGAGAATAAAAGGACAATAATTTTGTTTGAGCTCATGAATCTTAAAAAAATCTCTTTCCTCATGGTGCCCATTAGAATATTGATGAAGCAAAACCACCTTACTAATCATAAGTGCCATGAGTACCCAGGTCTTTATTTCTACATACCATTCTCTTTAAAAGGAAATTGAGCTCCTTAGAAGATTTTGGGCTTTGAAGACTATTTTTAGATGGACTATCAAAAAAGCAGAGTATTGTATGAGAAGGACGTTTTCAACGAATTACATGAAAATTTCACAAAGTCAAGTCAAAGAAAAGCTCTTGTGGGCCATGCTTGGAGTAATTTCAGTATGATAAATAGAGCAATAGCAGTAGTGTATTGGTCATTTATAGTTTGTCTTTTGAGAATTCTGTTTAGTGCCATGCACCATCTTTCCATCTGGCTGTTTGCTAGCTTGGTGTTTATTTTTTTTTTTCTGAGTTCTTTGTGTATTTTAGACACTAATCTGCTGTCAGATATATAGCTGGCAAAGATTTTCTCCTATTCTGTGGACAGCTTCTTCATTTGATTGATAGTTTTCTTTACTTTATAGAAGCTTTTAGTTTCATGACACCCTACTTCTCAATTTGTTGGTTTTATTTCCTAAGCTACCATAGTCTTTTTCAGAAAGTCCTTGCTTCTGACTTGTTGAATTGAACACCCCACTTTTTTTATAACAGGCAAAGATTATTAAAGTTGTTGGAAAATATAAGTTGATATAATTTAAAGGTATTACTCTGAAGATTAACTACTGATTTCAAAGAGGAAATGAAGCCTTAATATGTCCAAAATTAGGATTTAAATTGGTATTTTAACCTAGGTATAAATTGAACATTTGGGAAAAAAGCACTGTGAAGATGTCCTGTGTAATCCCAGTCTAAGATTATTGAGTCAACTGATAGAGAAAATTTTCATTTTTCAAATAACTTTCTAATGGAAATAATATTTATGAATAATTTATGAATCATATTTGTGATTTCATATTGTAGATGAAACACAAGGGACAATATACAAAACTTAAGATATATATTGTGATGCAGCGAACACAGAGGCAATTTTAGAAGACATCATTAGGATGTAATTATCAAACTTTAAAATGTATAAATGGATGTTTACTTTGTCATATTAAAGCAATATTAATGCATTGCATACACTATTTTATCATATATAAATATATATGTATACATACATATATTGTATATATATGAATCTAAGATCAAAGCTCTGAAGCCAGAAACATAGGGAGATCACAAGAGAATGGGAGGAATTTAGACAGATAATACATACTTCATTTGCCATCACATGGGCCTGTAAACAAGAGAATACTTGCAGGCATCTAGGCATGCACAGGCATGTGTGGGTTGTACACAGGTCAACACTGTCACACATTCAGACTGGCACACAGAAGTAAAACCATAGGTCTACAGACAAATATACAGGTAAATTATCAAAGGCCATTACCTCTGACTTTATATAACCATAGTTATATAAACCAAAAAAAAAAAAACAATGTGGCATTCTACCAAGAATAATTATATAATAACATCAGTGTTTAGTTTTAGAGTTCCTGGATATCCCGTGTCAGAAATTTGAGGATGACTCACAGTCCCCCAGAAGTACAGAACTGCCATCTTGGCATATGGTAGATATCCATCAGTACCATGTTGTCTAAATATAAACTGGCTTTAATGGTCCTCTGTTCCATATAATAACACATTTTATAATAAGTATAAATAATTTTGAGCAAATATCAAACAGACAATTGTATAAAATTTAAGCAGGTAATGATTATAAAGAAAAGTTCAAAGAGTAACTATACCATTCTATAAGTATACATACACATTAAAATTTTCATTTAATATATTTAATATTTATGGTATTTTCATAAACCAAAGGAAGATATATACAAAATATACATTACAAAAAATTTGATAATCATTCCAAATAAATTGTGTTTTGCTTTTGTGAACAGATCTTATGTATACCAGGCTGGCCTCAAACTCTCCTGCCTTCTGATTCTGTTTCTCAAGTATTGGAATGAAAGCCATGAACCACCAGGAAATGAAGCCTTAAGGTTAAGGTTAGGGTTACCATACTTGGATGGCAGTAATTTTTATATTCTAAGCACTATTCCAAGTAGCAAATCAATATCTTTTCACCAAGCATCTTATTTTTTTTTAAAAAAAATCCTGTTCATTTATCAGGAAAGATAAAGTCCTTATGGTCTTATTTCATGATTTAAATTGTAAACTCCTTCTGAATCCTTAGGTTGAGTTCATAAGCTTTAATACTAATTTTTTGATACGTTGCTGTCCTGGGGTTTCTATTCCTGTGAAGGAAAACTTTGACCATGGCAACTCTTATAACAGAAAATAATTAATTGGGGCTAGCTTACATTTCAGGGGTTCAGTCCATTATCATCATGGTGGGACATGGTGACATTAGGCAGACACAATGCTAGAGAGGGAGCTTAGAGTTCTACATCTAGCACAAGCAATGGAAAGTGGTCTGTTTCACTGGGCATGGCTTGAGCATATATGAGGCCTCAAAGCTTGCCTCCACGGTAATATAAACTTTCTTTAAGAAGGCTACACCTCCAGTGCCACTCTCTTTGGGAGCCATTTTTTCAAACACCCACAATTGCTCTATGATGTAATCAAGGCAGACCTTGAAACTTAAACACTTCTATATCAGCTTCTACAAATGCTGATATTACAAGTATTAAATACCATGCACAGAAAAATAATTTTAATAACTTAATTCATTTCTAACCTTGGTGGGTGTATTATTAGCTGTGTATTATTTACAAAAAGTTTTGTTTATGTCCTTTTTGAGTATAATTATGAAATTACAGATTAACCTAAATGATACTATATTATCATTCTTGCGGTTAATATATAAACTTTCTATGAATATTATAATTTATTAATTTCTGTCAAATTACAAAGAAACTAAAGCCTCCCACATCAAAATTAAAATTATGCAAGTTATCCTTTACAATTATGTAATAAATCCAAATATAATAATTTAATTAATGAAATGTAATCTATTTGAAAAGAATTTTCATTGTAATGTAATTATTTAAAATAAGGATTGGGTAAAACAGAATATCAAATAAAATATAAGTAGCTCTTACAAATAATAGAAAGGCATAAGAAATGGCAACATTTGAAGCAGAAACTAATTTCTTACACAAAATAAAAAATAAAGAATTCAAAACAAAACAAAATGTAACAACATCAATGAAACTTAGCTCCTCCAAATCTTTCTGCTAAAAAGGCATGAAAACACAAGAAAATGGACCTCAAAGTAATAAAGATGAGAAAATAAGGGTTGGATAAGATTTCTTTATAATGATTTATTTCATGGTCTCAAATCAGAGGACTACTTTTGAAATTAATTTTTCTATTCAAACAAAAATTAAAACTAAGGGTATTTTTATGATTTTTCCCAATCTGTTTCATTTGAGAATTTGTTATTCTTTTATTGTTTGTTTCCAGTCCATAAATGAGCCCACTAGGTACATTCTGTTACAGTAATTTTGATTTCTAGCATTTAGTGTTAATATTTAGAGCTTCCATTTATGTGGACTCAGTACTCTTATTTTTGCATGTCGCCCTATTTTTCTCTAGAGCTATTATCATACTATTCATAATTGTCTTAAAATCCTTGTCTTATGGCTAAAACAACTCTCATATCTGAATTGATTCCCAATTATTTTGTTTCCTCAAACTTTATACTTTGTGTTTTAATAGGCTTTATAGTTTTATGCTAAATTCTGAATATGATAAATATTACTATAAATACAAATGCAAGTAGGTTTGTAATATAAAATATTATTTATTTAAGCATGTTTTAGGTTTTACAATTTAGTGATTTTGAAATTGCTTTTCTGTTACTGATAAATGACAAAGCACCATTGTAGTGATAAGAGTGGCGGGGCTGCGTCCCGGGCACCCGGCCGTCCGCATGGCTAGCTTATGCCCCGAAATAATTAAAAGGAAACTGTATTCTTTTAAACACTGCCTAGCCCATTAGTTCCAAGCCTCTTATTGGCTAGCTCTTACATATCGATCTAACCCATTTCTAATATCCCTGTAACACCACGAGGTGTCTTACCAGGGAAGA
Organism: Alexandromys fortis; assembly: GCF_014885135.2. Taxonomy (NCBI): domain Eukaryota; kingdom Metazoa; phylum Chordata; class Mammalia; order Rodentia; family Cricetidae; genus Alexandromys; species Alexandromys fortis. The sequence continues at coordinate 110,472 of NW_026068224.1, forward strand.
TCTTAACCTGCATCTGTGTCCAGTAGGAGAATCATGGTGACTCACTTACTCAGCTTCTTTCTCCCAGCATTCTGTTCTGTTTACTCCTCCCACCTAAGGGTTGGCCTATCAAATGGGCCTAGGCAGTTTCTTTATTAATAAGAAATCACTCCCACATCATTTCCCCTTTTTCTGTTTAAACAAAAAAAGAAAGGCTTTAACTTTAACATAGTAAAATTACATATAACAAAAGTTATCAAGTAAGAATTATAGTTACAATATTTATATCTACTTTATCTTTTATCATAACTAAGGAAAACTATAACTATAACTAAGCATTCTTCAACTCCATCAAAGACTCCAGAAGGATATAATATTACCTAAGCAAACAAGAAATCTAAAGCTCTAGAAATGACAGAGACATCTGGCTGTCTGGACAGTCACCCAAAGTTCTCTTGTACCATTGGGGCATCCACCTTTGGCCTACAGGCCCAGAGTATCCAGCAGACACCTCCATGAAGCAGGAAATTCCAAAGACAGTTCAGTCACTTTCTTCTTTATCCTGCAGAATGTCTTGCAGACACTTTCATGAATCAGGAAGCCTGAAAGACCATCTCACCTTTAGGCAAGTTCAGCAGTCCTCTCTCTGAGGGTTCTCTGTGTTCAGTGTTGAAATATGAAGCGGCGGCGGGGCTGCGTCCCCAACACCCCGGCCGCTAGGCTAGCTCATGGCCGCTAGGCTAGCTCATGCCTGAAATAACAACACACAAACTGTATTCATTTAAAGAACTGCTTTGCCCATGAACTCTAGCCCTTACAGGCTAATTCTCGCACCTGGACTAGCCCATTTCTAATAATGCGTGTAAGCACTCCAAGGTGCGCTTACCGGGAAGAGTCTAGCCTCCGTCCATCTTGGTGTCTCTGCTCCAGAGAGCAGAGTTGTCTGGTCTGTCCAGGAGCAGAGCAGAGTCTGACCTCACTTCCTCTTCCGCCCAGCATCCTATCCTGTTTATTCCGCCCACCTATCTTATAACCTATCAGGGCCAGCAGTTTCTTTATTACTCAGCCAATGAAATCAACAGATTGATATATGACACTCCCACATCAGTTCAGTTTATGCAACAGTCCAGGCAAGAGCAGTTTCTTGCCCAAATGACTATCCAACTCCATAAGGACCCTCTTTGATGCCCATCTTCCTCTCGAAGTAGCTGGTGCTGCCAGCAGCAGACATGTCTCATTGTCATGAAAAGTCCTAAGTTATTAAAATATTTTAAATGCCATATTCTGCAGCCCTTGAGAGATATGAAGAATGCCTATCTGAAATATATCTCTATATATCTAGAAAATCTAACTAACATGACTACAAGCTTGACTATTATCAATGATTATCCATTAATAACCTATATTTCCTAATTATACAGTGCATTTTTAAATGAACTACACAATCACAATACCTTAATCAAGATCAGAAATACATATACATATAACAAAATTGACCGTAAAATCCATTCCAATGCAAATTATTCATATCTATATCATATCCCTCCTTAAATGTAAAAGAACAGTTATAAACAATATTTGGGAACATGGGCACAGTTATTTCTCTCCAAACTGCTTCCTGCTGAATAGGGGCGTCATTAATTAGGTCGTTCATGGTATAACCTGTGTGCTAGTTTCATCTCAGTTGGCAGTTGAGTGAAGCAATTTTTTGAGGGTGTTCACAGCAACCTTTCAGTAGGGCGTGGTCTATCATACCATGCCGGGATAGATGCAATCCACAGGGTCACATCCTCTGTGAAAACAAAAGAAGACCCTTACAAAGCATCATATCCTTAGACCCAAATTCTGAAATCATACCCTCATGATATCCATTCTGGTTCCACTTGGCAGCCCATATAATGAAATGTCTCTCTGTACTTAGCTCCTTCACAGTCAAAAATTTTAAAGAAAACACAATAATACAAAGAATCCAGACTCTCTGTGAATTTTCCATTTTTACATGGCTTATTTTTATTTACTTTTCTTAATCTATAACTATCTGTACTCTGTCTCTTTAAAGACTTTCCCCCCCCCCCCCTTTTTAAGGGCATTAACTTTATTCTTTCTCTCTCTATTTTTTTTTCTTTCTCAAGCCTACGTACACTCATCCAACATTATGATTCATTTAGTGGTCTGTCTGAATCTGTTTTATTGTGACTCTGTAATTTTTTTTTACTATCCAGGAGCACTTCTTAAAATGTTAAGCATTTCTTAAAAACTTAAGTTGCACCATGTACAGGTAATACAGTACAGCCTGTGTCCTGCCCAGTCTAAACCTTAACTGTGCTGTTATTATGGAAATTACGGTAGTTCCTGCCTGAGGTAGCACAGTTCAGCAAGGAGCAGCCGCTTCTGCCTCAGAGCCATTTGGTGCCCCTGAACCATTCACAGTTTCAGGCACACAGCAGTCCACATTGGACCCGCAATCAGCAGTTTAATTCTGAGACTGAGTGTGCAGCACAGAAACTCTTTTCATCCAAGTGACAGCCAAATCTGACACGCAGAGCATTGTGCAGTCTGAAAACAGTCTGTATGGCAGCAGGAATCCACCATGCTCTTCTGCCTGCCTAAGCCTGATTCGGCCTTCTGCCCAGGTGCAGGCGGGGAGTGCTGAGCCATCAGCACAGTCTCAGAGCACTCTCCTCCAATCCCAAGTGGGAACACAAACATCCAGTCCCATAAAAGCCTTGAAATGATTTAAAGCCAGAGTTCATGCTGGCAGCAAAGCCCCAGGAAGCCGTGCTTTAAAATGACGCAGCTTTTTTTCTGCTGCTGTTGCTGAATCAAGAAATCTCTCTACGGCACGCCACCAACAAAGAGTAAAACTCTGCATTAAACTCTGTTTTTTTTTTTTCTCTGTTTAAAATTAAGCTCTCTCAGGTTTTTAAGTGGATTTAGCCTATCACGTTCGGCGCCACTCTGTAGTGATAAGAGTGGCGGGGCTGCGTCCCTGGCACCCGGCACTAGCTTATGCCCTGAAATAATTACATGGAAACTGTATTCTTTTAAACACTGCCTGGCCCATTAGTTCCAAGCCTCTTATTGGCTAGCTCTTACATATCGATCTAACCCATTTCTAATATCCCTGTAACACCACGAGGTGTATTACCAGGGAAGATCTTAACATGTATCTGTGTCCGGTAGGAGAATCATGGCGACTCACTTACTCAGCTTCTTTCTCCTAGCATTCTGTTCTGTTTACTCCACCCACCTAAGGGTTGACCTATCAAATGGGCCTAGGCAGTTTCTTTATTAATAAGAAATCACTCCCACATCACACCATGACCAAAACCCACTCATGGATGAAAAAGTACATTAGTGCTCATGATTTCAGAGAGAAAGTCCATAATTGTATGGGAAGCATGGCAACAGGAAGGAGAAGCAAGAAGCTGCAATATCACATCTTCAACCACAAACACAAAGCAGGGGGTAAACTGAAAGTAGGGTGAGACTCTTAAAGCCCTTTCTCAATGATGTACTTCCTCTAGCAAGGCTCTGACTCTTAAAGATTTCAAAACCTCTCCAAATAGCCACCAATCAGAAACCAAATGGTCGTGTACATGTACCTATAGGAGATGTTTTTCATTCAAACCACTGCAGCAGCTAAAATTTCTTCTGAGTTATGGGTTTTTGTTTCCTTTGATATCTTTTAGTTTCCCTAAAGGATTTCTTAACTTGTAAGGTAAGAGAGATGCGGTTTAGTTTTTCTGTGATTTTCCCATAGTATATAAGAGTCCTATTGACAGTGAAAGTATAGTACATGGGAATCATTCTAAATGTGATTAGATACTCATTTTAATAAGCCTTTGACTTAGGCTATGACTTTCACCCATCCTTCCCAGTCTTCCTGCAACTGTTTCAGTAGCGTAGAAAGTCAGAGGTGGCAGTCTGGTGGTGTATGTTTTTCTTTTTGTACATTAATGACTAGAACAGTCATGTCTTTTACTTATTTCAAAACATGCTATAACTGCCAGGTGGTGGTGGCACACACCTTTAATCCCAGCACTCAGGAGGCAGAGGCAGGCAGATCTCTGTGAGTTTGAGGACAGCCTGGTCTACACGAGCTAGTTCAACAGCAGGCTCCAAAGTTACAGAGAAAATCTATCTCAAAAAAAATGTTATAATTATCCCAATTAAATAGTAATTGTTACTGAATAAGTAATGGTCTGAAAACATTTTTGAAATAGTGCTTTGTCTGTCTTCCTACTGGAGGTAGGAGGGATTTCTTTCCTCTGGAACGTATTAGGGATGGTAAAGATAACATTTATTAGCATTTAATGGTTTGTAGTTGGAAAGATGACTCCAGTAAAGCATACATGGTTTTCTTGCAAAGAACCTGGGTTCTGTCTGTAGCACCCATATAGTGGCTCACCACTTTCCATAATTACAATTTCAGACAATCTTACTTCTATTCTGACCTCTGTGGACACCAGGGATGCATGTTATAGACATACATACATGTAGGCAAATCACTCATATTTATAATAAAACAAATCTCAGGGAAAAAATATAAAGCAGGATGTCCCTGAGATTTTTTAACTGTTCAACTTTGAGCTGCTAGCAATTAGTAAGTTTTCTTCATGTTATTTTTCAGATTTGATGGATTATAATTGCATCTTTGTGTGTCTGTCCAGTTTGAGAGGTGGTGTTTTGTGCCATGAGCTTTCTATTCTCTGATGTGTTAATGATATATTACTGATTTTCAGTTCGTTCAGCTTTTTTTCTCATTATAAGGACAAAAGTAACAACTTTTCTGCTCTTTTCATGGTGGGCTGAATTGCATAAAATACTGATAGTGTTTTAATTAAGTACAGGAAGGAAATTTTCACTTTCATAATTATTATAATGCTGGATTCTTCCTGCAAAGAAAAATGGCTATATGAATGCTTTACTCCTTTAAAAAAAAATAAACTGTCATCTCTTTGTATGATAGACAGCCTTTAAAACATTTCCAGGCAATCTTCTGTCCTGGTTTTCACTTCTAGTCACAGTCTTTTAAATAACTGGATAGAACTTAGCTATTAAACGTGTAAAAGATTGGGAAAATAGATATGTATTAATTGTAAAGATATTTATAAAACACACTGTATTTTCTCTTGATTTATTCACCATGGGGAGAGATAGCTGTCAAGTCATGAGGAAAATGCACCCATTTCTTGATGTGGTGGTAAGAAATTGAGTGTCCTTCCAACCATCATTAACTTATGTGCATAGAGTACAATATATTATGATGTGTTATTGAACTTCTAGTTTTTACTATCTGCATTTCTGGATGAGTTCTATTCTTCTAATATTTGAGTTCGTAAACTCTACTATTCAAATTGAGATTTTTTTTTTTTTTTTTTTTAGTATCTTGTAATTGAGATGGTTTCTGGTTATCTGTAGTGATTGAATCTTGGTATGAATAATTTCTCCTGCTGAAATCTAGTTGGATCAAACGAAGGAAGAGAACAGTTTTTTAATATGAGTGAATAGATTCTTTCTATTCTATTTATACATTTTATGACTTGAATGAAGCTTTCAGGCCTCTCTATTTCTTTTATCCTCCCATGACTGTAAACTGTCTTAGTTCCAAATTTAGAACTCTAGTTTCTACCTGACTTGCCTAGCCAACTCCCAATATGCTAAACCTGACTTTGAATTTATACCCTACCATTAATCAGTATATGAATTTTTTTAGTAACTGATTTAACTTCTTATAACTGGACTTTCAACTATAAAATATGGATAGATATTACTTTATAGACTTATGATGGGAAAATAAGATCAGATATGTAAGGTTTGTAGCCCAATGTATAGTTCATAAAAGGCACTCACATATGATTAATCCTCTTTCCATTTTTTGCAGTCTGTGTCCTAGGGAATGAATTCTACATGTATCATTTAGTTCTATGATATAGCTTCCCTTTTGATCTTATTACTTTGGCAGAAACTGAGTTTGGCAGGAGTGCAGCTGACTGGTGCCAGAAATCACTGCCTATAGGTAAGTAGGAACCACCTGACTAAAATCTGCATTGTTAACATAATACTTGCCCAAACTCAAGCCATTGTACTATTTTTTACAAAACTAAAAACTTCCTTTTATTCATCTCTGCCCAATCAAAGTTTAAACTTAGAGCTCGCCATCAAACACTCTGAGCTTAATCTTTACAGAATGCAGTTGATCAAATCTTGGTCTTTTTTCTAATTTGTTATCAGTCATCCCTGAAGTTTCTCTCATGGTGTTTATGGTGCTTGTTCATAATGTGTCGATGTATTAAGTCACACCTTTTATTTGGTTTTTTGAAACAGGGTTTGTCTGTAGCTTTGGAACCTGTCCTGGATCTAGGACTTGTAGACCAGGATGGCCTTGAACTCTTAAGGATCCGCCTGCCTCTGTCTCTTTGGTTAAAGTCCTAGGATTAAAGGTGTGAGCCACCACTGCCTGGCTAAGTAGCAGTTTTAAAAAGAAATATTGTACTGGTGATGGAGTCAAGTTGGTAGAGTGCTTGCCTAGCAAGAGCAAAGCCATGTTTTTTTTTTAAATAAATAAACAATTTTTTTTTTTCAAGACAGAGTTTCTCTGTGTAGCTCTGTAGACCAGGCTGTCCTCAAACTCAGAGATCCACATGCCTCTGCCTCCAGAGTGCTGGGATTAAAGGCATGTGCTACCACCGCCTGGCTGACAAATATTTATTTAGTTAGTTAGTTATTTAGTTATTTATTAAAGATTTCTGTCTCTTCCCCATCGCCGCCTCCCATTTCCCTCCCCCAATCAAGTCCCCCTCCCTCGTCAGCCCAAAGAGCAATCAGGGTTCCCTGCCCTGTGGGAAGTCCAAGGACCACCCACCTCCATCCACGTCTAGTAAGGTGAGCATCCAAACTGCCTAGGCTCCCACAAAGCCAATAGGTGCAGTAGGATCAAAAACCCATTGCCATTGTTCTTGAGTTCTCAGTAGTCCTCATTGTCCGCTATGTTCAGCGAGTCTGTTTTTATCCCATGTTTTTTCAGACCCAGGCCAGCTGGTCTTGGTGAGTTCCTGATAGAACATCCCCATTTTCTCAGTGTGTGGGTGCACCCCTCGAGGTCCTGAGTTCCTTGCTCGTGCTCTCTCTCCTTCTGCTCCTGATTTGGACCTTGAGATTTCAGTCCGGTGCTCCAATGTGGATATCTGTCTCTGTTTCCTTTCATCGCCTGATGAAGGTTAATATTCAGGAGGATGCCTATATGTTTTTCTTTGGGTTCTCCTTCTTATTTAGCTTCTCTAAGAACCCGAATTGTATGCTCAATGTCCTTTATTTACGGCTAGAAACCAAATAAGAGTGAGTACATTCTGGGTTTGATTCCCAGAAACACATAAACCAGGCTTTATTGTGTACAACTTGAAATCTTAACACTAAGTAGGTACAATCAGAAATGTCAGGAGTTTAAGTTCATCCTCCACTACATAGACATAAGATCCTGTCACATAAAGTGAAGATTTGTTACATTTATTTAGTTATCATCCATCTTGTTTTACCTGACCATGATATATTACATCAGCAAGTAGCCCATTTAACACACACTATATAATTCTGCTAGAGCCCTCACTGAGAGGTCTTGGTTCCTCTCTTTGCAGGGTGGGTATGTGACCCCAGATGGTCCTATCAAATTTTCCTTACTGAGAATTTACTTGTTGAGTGGATTTTGCTTGACACATAAAAGTGAAGTCAACTGGATGTAGGAAATCAGATGTGAATACACTGGAGTGAATGTGTTGGAGTAACAAGAGCTGTAGTATTTTATATTGCTCTGGTTCTTTGAATTTAAGTAGCCTGGTTTCTCTACGACTAGAGGACTAAGACAATACATTCAAATCAAGAACAGGGAAATCTGCCATTCTGCAACATATTTGATATGTAAATGTAAAAAAAAAATTTGTGTCATGAAGACCATTTACTATGGGATGAAGGATATTTAGTTTGGGCCTGGAGAGATATTTAGTTTGGGCTTGGTGGTTAAGAGAATTGGCTGTTTTTGCAGAAGTTCTTAGATGTTGGTACACAATCATCTATAACTCCAGTTGTACGGGATCTTATGTCCTCTTTTGGCCTCCTTCAGCACCAGGCATGCATGCAGTACATGAAAAATATATTCATGCACACAAAACACATAACATAAACTAAAATAAAAAAATTAATTAAATAATTTCAATACGTTAAGTCTATTTTTATCCAGTAACTCCATAGATTATTATATTTATTCACTCAATAAATTGTTGATGGCACTGGTTATGTGTGAGTCATAGACAAAATGTAAATACCAAACAGCTTTTGTTTCAGTAGTTTCTGCTAAATACCTGGATATATTTGTGAGTAAGGCTTATATTCATGAAGTTCACAAATTTTCCCAATAAGCATATAAACCTTGAAATTGTAGTAATCCCCAGATTATCATCATCTGTAAAACAAAAATCTTTCTTATCAGCAATAGGTGACATTTAAAATTTGTCAGTACTGGAAATCTTTTAACTGTGAAACACAGAATATGTGGACAATTTAAAACAATCTCTTTTGCTTAAAATTGTCTCTGTTAATGTAGGGAAAACTATATATTGAATTAATCAGTATGGTTTCGGAAATGCAAAGGTAAAATTGCACATAGGAAGACTAAACTAAAAATCAAAAACATAGCATACTTTTCTAAACAACTTATTCATGAATATTCCATAGATATAAATCAATTGTGAAAAACAAAACACTTCCCCAAAGTCTAATTTTCACATAATACAGTTTTGGATTATCCAAACAAAACTGGTCTATCATTTCTATTACATAAAGCATATAATAGCAAGACAATAACATCCTTAAACCATCTTTAACTAATATGACAGATTTAACAGCTCACATATTCTGAGTATATATGATCTATTTTGTCTTGTGTTTTGTTTAGGATTTGAAATATGAATGAAATATAATTACATATGCCCTCACCTTTCATTTTGGGGGCACAACAGGCCAATTTTTCATATTTCTTACATGAATAAATTGATGAGTTAAAAATTATATGATTATCTTTTTTAAATAATATTTTTTGAAATTACTATGTAATTACATAAGTTTCCCTTTCTTCCTCCCAAACCTTTTCTCACACCCTCTTGCTCTCTGAATTTAATCACTGCTTTTTCCTCAATTGTTGTTATATACACAAATGTCTCAGTCCACATAATATTACCTGCATGTGTAAGACTATATTGTAAATATTTTTCTTCCCTTGTCTCTTTTTATTTATAACAAATAAAATGGCAAAATTCTGTATATAACTGAAAATCTGTAAATCTGCAAAATTGAAGAAAGGTCCCTTGATGATAATTACCATTTCAAGAAATATCTAATAATTGTCCCGTTAATTGATTTCTTAGACTTCAAGAAGCCTTTAGTGTATAATCAATCTCATTCAATACATTTAATATTCCAACAACAATCAAATATTTCTAAATTCAGTGTTCTAAAATCACAGCAAAATTCTTTAGCTCCTTCCTTATACTTTCTTCCATTCTTAAAATATAGAAAGTAAATGCAACCTCTACCATGTCATTATCTCAGAATGTTCCAAGTACTTCCTTATTATATGTCTTTTCTTTAGAATACATTGTAATTATGATAAAATGAAATCCTCCAAATGGTTCACGAGGATTCAGAATAGTAATGAAAAACTTAGGGTTAATAATAAAGAGAATTATTTGGTTTAAGCATTTTGTAACATAGATGTATTTAGTTTAGTAGGAAATTTTCTTTCCTCTTCAAAAGATGCAACATTATAACTCAAATATTTAAGGTTTATTTATTTTAATTTTATGAATATGACTTTGTTTGTATGCATATGTACCACAAGGATGGGTGACACTCTTAGAGGCCAGAAGGGGGTGTCAAATCTCCAGGGACTGGAATTACCAGTTGTTGTGTGCTGTCATGCAAAAAGTGCTGTGAATAGAACCTTGGTCCTCTGCAAGAAGATCCACTTCTCTTAACTGTTGAGCCATCTCTTTAGCTTCCACTCTCATCCTTTTAGAATGATCGGTAAGAATTCTAGCTATACATTTCTTATGTAGTTTCAATTGATAGATGAATAAACATGAAAAGTTTCTTCCATGCTTATTCACTATTGAAGAGTGAGAGTTCTGAATACCTTACGACAAAACCCACAGTTTTTAATCAGTAGGACTTCTACACATACCAATAAGTCTCACACCAGTTCTACAAGGCTTTGATCTCTGGGTTTGAAAATTCAGGCCATTATCCAGAAATAAAGTTGTTAGAAATGGAAATTTCAGGTTCTGCTGAGATAAAGGCAATCAGAAAGTCTGAGTTTTTCCAACAATCTGTTTTAACAAGTTCTCCAGGTGATTCTGATGCATGCTAAGGTTTGCAAGCCATTGATGAGTGGTACATCTGATCTAACAAGTCAAATATGAGACTCACTAGGAGTGAGAAGGTTGTGAATTTTGTGTTGTTATACTAAGATTTACAATTGCTTAACATTGTAAAAAAAATGAACTTCAATGTTGAACACATCGCAGCATAGGAACTTTGCAAATTTAATTTCCCTATTTCCTTCCCCAGCTATCTCAAAACAGTTTATGTCAAATTATGTCACTACTCCCATTATAACTCTCTAATGACTGCCTATCCTACTTAAATTGAAAGCTACTTTCCTCCTTGCTGTTTATATCTACTTTTGGAATACAGTGTATTCTGCTTACATGCTTATTGAAAATCTTTCCCTGATAGAACGAAGGTTGGTGAAAGCAATGGTTTTCATCTATTTTGCTCCCTGCTGACTTTCATGTGGCTAAAATAGTGCCTGGCATACCATTAGAATTGGGTATATATTTGAAAAATGAAACATGGGAGGAGGAGAGAATAACAAGAGAGGAAGACAGACAGAAAGGATGGAAAAGTTAAGTTGCCCTTTCCAATGAGTAGGTAATATCTACATAATATTAATTTTTTAAATCTGTCTAAACACCTTAACTATATAGTTATACTTAGAATCTTTACTGTCCATCTATCAATGTATTTCCTTTTAGCATCCCTGATTTAGATTACTTCTTTACCTCTCAACTAAACTGAAAATAATTTAATCTACCAATAACATCACAAACTCAGCTTTAAAATTTCTCTTTCTCATATTTCTCGTATACATTTTACTAGGAGTCTGTCTCACTCATTTTTTAAAAGTATGTATTTCTTATAGCAACCTAGGAGGTGGTTTAGTTCTTAAAGCACCTGCCTCACCAATATGTGGACCTAATTTGTATCCCCATAGTGTCAGATCCTCGTCATGACAGTAAACACTTGTAACCTCAGTTTAAGGGAGGTGGCAGAGACAGCAAGATCCCTAGAGCTCATTATCCAACTGGATTTAATGAAAGACCCTGTCTAAACAATAAAGGTGGTCAGTTACAGAAGATACTTAACATCAGTCTCTGGTCTTCCCTCACATGAATACACATGTGCTTGTGCAACCACACCCACATGGGCACATAATACAATACAATACACACACATACATATAAACACAAATTATTTACATTTTATAATAAACTTTGAACTGTACTTATTTTATGCCTAATTAATTGATAAACTTGACCTGTTTACATTCATTGATATAATATATAAATTCTAGCCATAATGTTTACTTTTTGTTTTTATATAGCATTTTTCAAAATAGTCTGTACTTGCTTGGCTTTATTTTATTCATCGTTTTTAAATTTTATTTTCTCTAGAAAGAATATTTAATGTGATATCTCTTTTTTTTTACAAATTTTTGGGTGTAAAATATTGCAGCATTATCTATAGGTCAATTTACATAGCAGACCACTAAGATTTATTCATCTCCCATAAATGAAAGTGTATCCATGTTGGTCAGCAACACTTTCTAACTGCCTCCTATAAATATTTCTGTTTTTTCCAACATCTTATCTATTGTGAATCATGCTACAATAAACACTGGAGCCCTCTTTGACATCCTGTTCTCAACTATTTTTTAAGTACCTTGAGGTGTGATTGTTGGACCATGTAATTGTTATATGTTAGGTTTCTGAGGTATTACTACCTGTTTTCCACAATGGTGGCAACATTTTCAATCTGAGCAGCAGCGTCCAATGGGTCTCCTTCAATAACATACTTGCGCACAGTCTATTAATTTTTTTTAATGACAGCCATCTTGAGGTGTCCATAATTGTGCTAGTTAGTGTAAGTTGTCAACATGACAGAATCCAGGATAACCTGGGAGGCAGTCCTCTGTGCATGGCTTTGAAGAATAACTTGATTACCTTATTTAAGGTGGGAAAACCTCCTCATTGTGGGTGGTATCTTTTCCTAGCTAAGATACTGGGGTATATAAATGGATAAAGGGACCTGAGGAGCAGCATGTATTCATCATTCTCTTATTCCTGATTTGGGGTTATGTTGTTACTAGTAGTTTCAAGCTTTTGACATTTTGACTTCCCTAATTTGGACTGTACTCGCGAATGGTTTTCTCCCTTAAATAGCTTTCATCAGGGTAGTTTATAATAGTAACAGGAAAATAAATCAAGAAAGAAGTGATATTCAAATAT
>NW_026068224.1:124707-130026 GCF_014885135.2 Alexandromys fortis
GGTCTCGCTGAACATAGCGGACAAGGAGGAATACTGAGACCTCAAGAACAATGGCAATGGGTTTTTGATTCTACTGGACCTATTGGTTTCGTGGGAGCCTAGGCAGTTTCGTGGATGCTCACCTTACTAGACCTGGATGGAGGTGGGTGGTCCTTGGACTTCCCACAGGGCAGAGAACCCTGATTGCTTTTTGGGCTGACGAGGGAGGGGGATTTGATTGGGGGAGGGGGAGGGAAAGGGGAGGCGGCGGTGGGGAAGAGACAGAAATCTTTAACAAATAAATTAATTAATAAAAAAAATGAGTTTCAAAACAGCTAGAATGTGTAGAAAGACCCTGCTTCAAAACAAGAACAGCAAAAGAATTTAAAGGACTAGCTGTTTTTTTCCTAAAAACAGAACACATAGGACATTCATAAATATGAACTAATACACTCTAAAGAAAATTTTGTAGTAGATATTGTACAGACGAATTTATAACTGCCTCCCATAAATATTTCTAAATCCTATGTCTAAATTACTCATGAGATACCTATGGTGCTATATTGTAAATTCTTAACTGCTTACAAGTAAATGAAAGTGATTATGAGATAATGCAATCAAAAAGGTTTTAACTTCAATAGAAATAACATATTAATTTTCCACTGTCTAATTCTACAGTTTTCACATCTCTACACTTGGCAACTGCCTATAACCTCGTCTTGAAAAGAGTTTTGGAGAATTTGTTTTTTAAATATCAGAAGCTACTTGTTTTCTAATTCTTTCTCATAGAAGTTTTCATGCCAAACTAGTTAGTCATGACTTTGGGATGAAAAAGACCTGGCTTTATGTTATCTATATACTTCTTATATCCATGTACGCTTAAGCACCATGAAACTCCTATCTCTGCATTGTTTGTGCTCCAAACTGACTTTTTTGTATGGGCTATAAAATCAGATAATCACTTTAATGTTTCACAATTACTCTTATTCCAGGACAGTTTAAAATAACATATCAAGGAATAATGCTGCCACAAAGTTTCTCTGGATAGTGATTTTTTTTCTCTTAAAAAGCAGGTTTGTAGTGTAGAAAACTATTTTTCAAATTCAAGATTATTCTTGGGTATAATATCTCTAGCATTTGCTAATCAGATCATTAGCAATGTTCAATTTTTGGATGGGTATGACATGCAAAAATACTTTTAACAGAAATGAAGTAATAAGGGAAAAATGCAAGCAGGCTCCAAATACGCAAGATGAAATCTTTAATCAGCTAAGCATGTTTCATGTCTTACAATTTCGTTTGGAATACTAATAATGGACCAACACACTTGACAGGTGGAAGCGCTTGAGGGCCATTGAGCATTGAATTTTCCAAAAGTAGAGCAATTACAGAAACACCTGTGTTAAATAACCAAGCACTGATTTGCTATGAAAATATGCAGAGTGTTTAACAGCCCTCCAAAATCATGATTTGCTTTTGATAGACTTGGTGTGTTTACAATGAGTCAATAAGTAACTGTTTATTGTCATGTAAACTATTCCATTTTATAAATTAGTCCAAATCATCACTGTCTTTATTAATATGCATGAAACGGGTCATACATGGAGTGAAAAGAATTGTTTATTCTCTTGGAGTACGATTAATAAAAACTCAGAGAAAGAAATTGAGGTTCAACCTGAAAATCTGAAAAGCAAAGCAGCCAGCCACTGGCTTTTACCTCAAACTCAGTCTGAAATGGAGATCCTGCCTCCAGGAATCTCAGAATGAGAATGTGTCTGAGAAATCTCTCCTCCTGTTTTAAAGTCATCTCTAGGGCTGGGATTAAAGGCATGCAATACTGGGATTAAAAGTATGCACTACCCACTTTCTATGGCAAACTAGTGTGGCTACTGGGATTAAAGGTGTGTGTTACCTGGTCTGTAAGGCTTATCAGTGGGACTTTTTACTCGCAGATATTCAGGCAAACTTTATTTATTAAAATACAATAGAAATAAATAAAAAACTTCATTCTCTCATTGGAAACAGGAAGAAAAAGAAGGGCATACAGAAAAAACAAACCTACGCCTTACTTGTCTCATCAAAGTTTTGTGTCTGATTTTAAGAGTGAGGTTTTGTATCCTATGTTAAAAGAAATCACTAGAGAACTTTATTTTTCAGATCTGATAAAAATGTTGAAATACTACTGTGGTAACTGGTAGTAAACAATACATACAAGAAAGATGCAAGAAATGAGGAAGAAACAGCATTTTCATGCTGAAAGCACATTGCAAACAAGTATACAGCACTTGACATCAAGAGCAAGAAGGGTCTCTATTTGCTTTTCCCTGAACATGTAGCAGAAGTATCAGCTAGCTTTGAGTTTACTTCCTGGTTAAAAGTTTTAAAACACATGCTCCATCAGTCCCAGTCCAGCTTGCTTTGGTGAGCTCCCATTAGATCAGCCCCACCGTCTCAGTGGATGGGCGCACCCCTCACCGTCCTGATTTCCTTGCTCATGTCCTCCCTCCTTCTGCTCCTCATTTGGACCTTGGGAGCTCAGTCCAGTGCTCCAATGTGGGACTCTGTCTCTAGCTTCATCCGTCACCAGATGAAGATTCTATGGTGATAATGCAAGATATTTATTAGTATGGCTATAGGATAGGGCCATTTTAGGCTCCCTCTTCTCAGCTGCCCAAGGATCTAGCTGGGGACATCTCCTTGGACACTTGGGTACACCTCTAGAGTCAAGTCTCTTGCCAACCCTAACATGGCTCTCTCACAACGTGGCAGACAAGGAGGGCTGACTGAGAAGCCAAGGACAATGGCACTGGGTTTTCATCCTACTGCATATACTGGCTTTGTGGGAGCCTAGTCTGTTTGGATGCTCACCTTCCTACACCTGGATGGAGGGGGGAGGACCTTGGCCTTCCCACAGGGCAGGGAACCCTGACTGCTCTTTGAACTGGAGAGGGGGGGAGGGGGGTGGGAATAGGGGGAGGGAAATGGGAGGAGGGGAGGAGGTGAAAATTTTTAAGTAAAAATAAAAAAAATGTTTTAAAACAACAATATCAAGGCCTTGGAACTTAAGACTTTCAAAACGATGTTAAAATAACATGAAAGCAGCCTGAGGCTGTTGGAAATAAGGTTAACTCGCCTAAATATGAACTTGTCTACTACATCTGCTAAAGCAGGTTTTTGAAATCTGCTGGACAACGGTGAGACTGCTTTCCTTTAAGATAGCCCCCCCCCAAATTCATTGGTATATTTCTATACCTGTCATTTAATGCAAGTTAGACTGTTGTTAGAAGCATAGATTGAGTCTTTTAAAATCTGCCATTTTTTAAATTTGGTATACTCAAACTTTTCTTTTTATTTTGATGTCTTATTGTCTCAATATTGCTTTTAACCTCTGTTCTAGATGAGCTCAGTGAAGTAAATATAACGTCAATGCACTTTGAAGAAAAGAAAATAAACTGTAAAAAAAATCAGAAAATAACTCAGGTTTTAAATCCCTTTGGCCTTATGGCAGTGTTTTGCCTTCCAGCCTACCTTCTGTCATTGGGCATGGAAAAATAAAAAGAGCCACTTCATGTTAAGTGAAGTATAACAGGATTAATTCTTCCACTGAGCCAGTTATCTGGATTAGAAGAGAAGAGAAGATTTGATTAATAGGTATGTATAACAGCTTTGTAACACTTGGCACTTGGAAGGAATCTCCAAAAACACATAATTCTTTAACACTGCCCTACACACTCAAACACACATGCACACACACACGCACCCATATGTGCATGCACACATGATTTGAAGATAAGAATTTATTTTCTATATTCAATGCTCATACAAAAGAACTAACTTTTATGAAACTGTTAGAAGAGACATGAATGAAGGCACAACAAATACACAATTATACTAAAGGATTAGTTTACAGAATGGCTTGTAAAGAGAATACAGGGCTTGTGACTACAGGTACGAAGGCTTGTTCTTTACCTCATGGTACAATGATTTCGAGTACTGAACAGCCACAAAAACCCACTGGCATACAGTATGTTTACTCTTTACATGCCTTGAATGATTTTCTGTTCTTTTCCTTTTCTTGATTTGTTTGGGCTCTCTCACATGCTTAGTATTATTTAACTGCCTGCTGATTCATCCAGGGTGACCTGGGCAACACATCTTTCCTCATTTCCCCTCTCTCATCATTACTTAAAGCATGTTCTTGTAGCAGTGAGATAGGAAAAGAGATGTTTTGCTTAAACATGTAGTTGTTCCTAAGTGTAATTTTGTTTCACTTTTGTTAATTTCAAATGAGCTCATGACCTGAAACTGGGGGTCAAACAGAAGACATTGAAATATAAGGTAGTAAAATCACCTTTCTTTGTATTGTGGTCACTGGTAGTTTCCCCATGCCATAGTGGATTACTCTGTATCCCCAATATAGGGAGAAGTAATTGAATTGAGTGGGTTGAAAATAAAAATGATATGAATATGCGAAAGAGATGTGTTGGTGGGTGTGGTGGAGACACTGGAGGGAGGAAGTAAGGATGGACATTATAAGATGCATTATATACCTTTGTGGAATTAAAAAAAATTGCAAAGGGTCCATTTTATTCAATAAAAGAAGGGGTGAAGCTAATTTTGTCTACTGTGTATCTAATGGGAAAACTGCAGCGTCATCCTCAACAGTATAACTGAAACAGGAAGCAAAAAAAATGCTATCTTCTGGAGAGATAGTTTGTTAATTATCTATTTTTACATTCATCAGTTTGGCTTATATTCTGTGAGACCTCAACATCTAAGGTGCAGGTGAGGTGTGGTCAAGCTCAGTTGAATAACTCAGAGACTGAGTTGGCAGAAGTGGTCTCAACAACCGTTTCCACATTCCTGAAGTTGCAGGGAAAAGAAAGCAACAAAATGATCACTGACTATAAAGGATTCATTCACAATATAATATGTGTCCTTTCAACTCATAATTTATTTATCAAAGCAACACATGGCTTCAAGGAAGGATTCTGAATTTTTTTTCATATTTGTTATTTAAATTTAATAAAAGTCTGTTTGGGGCCCATTTTATTTTATTTACTTTTTTGCATTTTTTTTATTGAGAATAGGAAAAAAAAATTTCCGCCTCCTCCGAGCCTCCCATTTCCCTCCCCCTCCCCCCACTCTTCTCCCCCTCCCTCTCCAATCCAAAGAGCAGTCATGGTTCCCTGCCCTGTGGAAAGTCCAAGGTCCTCCCCCCTCCGTCCATGTCTAGGAAGGTGAACATCCAAACTGGCTAGGCTCCCACCAAGCCAGAACATGAAGTAGGATCAAAACCCCTTGTCATTGACCTTGGCTTCTCATCAGTCCTCATTGTTC
>NW_026068224.1:134284-152496 GCF_014885135.2 Alexandromys fortis
AATTGATCCTGTTATGAGTATAAAATGTCCCTCTCCGTCTCTTCTGATTGATTTAAGTTTGAAGTCAAGTTTGTTAGAAATTAGTATGGCCACACCTGCTTGTTTCTTAGGTCCATATGCTTGATAAGCCTTTTCCCAGCCCTTTACTCTGAGTAGGTGATTGGGGCCCATTTTAAACTTGATCATTTGAGTTTCAGGTTGAGTCTGACAATCGTTTTCTACCATTCTGTAGGTTGTGTCTTTGCTCTGCTAATTTTGCCCTTTGTTGTTACTTCTTGGCCAACTGAAGTCCTCTGCAAAAAGCCATGGACTGTGTTGAGACCTTGAGGTGTTAGCCTCTAGGGGTTCAAATGTTTCAATACCTCCATTAAATTTTTGGACCATTTGAGGTGTCTTTGTACATAGCAAGGTGTAGCAAGGTCCATTTCCCCCTGTGCTATGTGTTGAAAAGTCTTTTCCCTCTCCAATTAAATCTTCAGTGCTTTTGGCAAGTACTAGTTGGCTATAGATGTATGTTTAGTTGGCTATAAATGTAAAGGTTTATTTTTGAGGTCTCTATTCTGTTCCACTGGCCTGTCTGTTTTCAAGCCACCATAGTGTTTCTGGTTGCTAGATTTCTGTCTTAAAATCAGATATCCTATTTCCTGCAGATTTGATCTTTGTGTCAAGATTGCTCTGTCCGAGTTTCTTGTGCTTCTCTTTATTTTTAGGGTTTGTTGTTCTTTGAAGATGTCCATTGGTATTTTGGCCAGGATTGTATTGAATATGTAAATCAATTTAAGTACTACAGATACTTTAGCAATATTAATTCTTACAATTTGTGACCATATAATGTTTTCCCATATTTACTGTATTCTTTATAATTTCTTTATCAGTCTCTGCAATTGTGCTGTTCTCTACTTGCTTAAACTACTCCCGTATATTTTTACTTTTTGTAGGTAATGTGAATAGGATTTCTGACCTGATTTCTCTCTTAGAAATCTCATGTACAAACACCAACTATTTTTTGTTTGAATGTTTTATATTCACAAACTTCTAAATTTTTGACAATTTATCAACTACAAGAGTTTTTTATAGTGTAATGGTTAGTTCTTTCCATGTACATGAATAATATTGTGTGGGACTGGAGAGATGGCTCAGGAGTTCAGAACCTCAGTTGTTCTTGAAGAGGACCCTTATTGGGGTCCAATTACCCATATGACAACTTACAACTGTCTGTAACTCCAGCTACAGGGTATCTGACCCCATCTCTGGCCTTTATTGGTACTTGGAAGTACCTGGTACATATACATATACAAAAGAAAACACTCACACACAAAAATAATAAAAATAATTTAAAAAATATACCATCTGAAATCTGCCATATTCCTTTACTATGTACATATCTTTCAAAAAATATTTCCCTTGTCTAAGTGCTCTAGTTTGAGTTTCTAACACTATGTTGAATAAAATAAGTTAAAATGGACACTTGTGTCTTACTGATAATAGGGGTAATGTTTTCAGTTTTCCTACACACTGTGACAGTGGTAATAGATTTGTTATGCACAGTCTTAATTATGTTGAGATGCATTCCTTCTATACACAATTTATTGAAGTTTTATATCATGAAGTTATGTTGAATTTAATTAAATACTACATCTGTATCTATTGAGATGCTAATATGATTTTTATTCTTAATTCTGTTGATATGAGGCATTATATTTTATTGAGTTACATATGTTGAATTATCTTTAAATTCCTAGAATAAATCTAATTTGATCATGATTAGTGATCTTTTTTGATGTGCTATTAATTTTTGTTTGCTAGAATTATTTTGACAATTTTTACAGCTATGTTCATCATTCATATCAGTCTACAAATTGTTTTACTGTTGTGTCTTTGTTTTGATATCAGGATATACTAGCTTCAAGAATTGAATTCAAAATTGCTTCCCTTTCAATTCCTTTCAGTACTTTGAAAAGAATTAACATTAGATTTTCTTTATATATTTGGCGAGATCAACAGTGAAGTTCCCTGTTTCTGGTTCTGTGTAGTGTGACATCGTATTACCAATGTAATTTTAGCACCTTGTATTTTTTGTTTGCAATTTCTATGTTCTATAGTTAAATTTTGGTTGGCTATATATGTTCAGAAATTTATTAATCTCATCTAGAGTTTCCAAATTGCAAGCAGAGATGATTTTCTAATAGTCTATGATAATACTATGTATGTGTATAGCATCATAAAATAAATTAAAATAAATGAAATTTGATCATGATGAATGATATTTTAAACATGCTATTTGATTTTATTTGTTATGTTTGTTTGTGAGATGTTTCCTTTGTGTAACAGCCCTGGTTACTTACTCTATAAACCACTCTGTCCTCAAACTCACCAAGATTTACCTGCCTCTGCTTCCCGAGAGTTAGGAAGGCGTGTTCCACCATGACTGACTTATTTGTTATCTTTTTATTTTCTATTATTTAATATTTTTTATCCTAATTTTACTTGGTTCACCTATCTTTGTTTACTCAAGTTAAAGGTTTGTAGATTTTAATTATATTTTCAAAATAAAAATTCTTTGCTTAGTTGACCTTTTGTGTTATTTTAGACTTTAGTCATTTATTTGTGCCTTGTTGTTTGCTATTTATTTACTTCTTTGGTATATGATATACTATTGCTTTTATAGGCCTTTGAAATATGTCATTAGAATGCATATTTAAAATAATTCTCTTGTAGGAGAATTGAGAGACAGAGTCTCTGGTCTAGAACTTACAACATAAACCAGGCTGACTTTGACCTTTAAGTAATCAACATGCTCCATCTTTTGAGTGCTATGATTATAGGCCTGTACTACCACACCAGGCTATTTCTATTTTGTGATGTAAAAATTCCCTATCATAAATGACCCTCTTGCCAATTACATTTTTTTAAACCAGAAAGTTTGACATGTTGAATACCACTTTCATTTTTTCTAAGAAATGTTAAGGTCCTATCTGATTTCTTCAATAACATTGTTTATTTAGTAACATATTGTTACGTCTCCATTAATTTTATCATTTTTGATAGTTTTCTTCTTATCATTATCTAGTTTTATTGTATTGTATTTAGAGAACTTGCATGAAATTACTTAAATTTCTTTTTAATTCTTGAAGCTTGCTTTATATAAAGCATATTGTGGAGACTGCACATTTGCTGGAGAAAAGTATTTTGCAGTGGTTGGATGAAATGTTCTATAAATGCCTGTTAAAGTCTACTTTCTCTATAGTATAGCTTACCTCTGGTCTTTCCTGTACACTTGTTTTGTCTTGAAGATCTACCTATTGGTAAAGGTGGGTCTTTGATTTTTCTTATTACTGCATTGTATATTATATATTACTATATTCTACGTCGACCTTTTTAAATTTTTTATTGATTTTATTGACCTTCACATTTCTCTGCTACCATCCCTTCCTCTCCCCTCCTCTTCAATCCTCTTCTATGGTCCGCATGCTCCCAATTTACTCAGGAGATCTTGTCTCTTTCTACTTCCCATGCATATTAAATCCATGCATGTCTCTCTTAGGGTCCTCATTGTTGTCTAGGTTCTCTGGGATTGTAATTTGTAGGATGATTTTCTTTGTTTTATGTTTAAAAACCACTTATGAGTGAGTCCATATGATATTTGTCTTTCTGGGTCTGGGTTACCTCACTTAATATGATGTTTTCTAGCTCCATCCATTTGCCTGCAAATTTCAAGATGTCATTATTTTTTTCTGTTGTGTAGTACTCCATTTTATAAATGTACCACATTTTTCCTTATCCATTCTTCAAGGAACGTTTGGTTGTTTCCAGGTTTTGATTATGACAAACAATGCTGCTATGAACATCATTGAACACATGTCCTTGTGGCACGATTGAATAGCCTTTGGATATATACCCAAAAGTAGTATTGCTGGGTCTTGAGTAAGGTTGTTTCCTAATTTTCTAAGAAATCGCCATACTGATATCCAAAGGAGCTGTACCAGTTTGCACTTCTACCAGCCATGGAGGAGTGTTCCCTTTACCCCACAACCTCTCCAGCATAAGTTGTCATCAGTGTTTTTGATCTTGGCCATTCTTATAGGTGTAAGATGGAATCTCAGAGCTGTTTTGATTTGCATTTCTCTGATAGCTAAGGATGTTGAGCATTTCCTTAAGTGTCTTTCAGCCATTTTAGATTCCTCTGTTGAAAGTTCTTTGTTTAGGTCTGTACTCCATTTTTTATTGGATTATTTGTTCTTTTGATGACTACTTTCTGGAGTTCTTTGTATATTTTAGAGATCAGACCTCTGTCTGATCTACATCTACCTTTCAATGCAGTAATATTTGTTTTATTAAATAGGATGCTCTGTCCATAATATATATATGATATGTTTTCCTACAAAATTTGTCACTCTATATTGATCTTTTACTCTTTGTATTTCTTCAAATATATTTTATGTGACATAAACAAGGTGACTCAAAAGTCAAAACAAAGTGACTTTTGAATCACTTTGTGTCTGTTCCCATATTTTGGTTTTCCGTTCCGTGCATATCATTGTGTTGAAATAGGAGCGGCAGGGCTGCGTCCCCAACACCCCAGCCGCTTGGCTAGCTCACGCCCGAAATAACAACACACAAACTGTATTCATTTAAAGAACTGCTTGGCCCATGAACTCTAGCCCTTACAGGCTAATTCTCGCACCTGGACTAGCCCATTTCTAATAATGTGTGTAAGCACCCCAAGGTGCGCTTACCGGGAAGATTCTAGCCTACATCCATCTTCATCGCGTGTGCCTCAGAGAGCAGAGCTATTGCGTCTACCCGGGAGAGCTGAGCATGGCGTCTCTGCTCCAGCAGAGCTGTCGGGTCTCTCAGGGAGCAGAGCCTGACCTCACTTCCTCTTCCGCCCAGAATTCTATTCTGTTTACTCCTCCCATCTATGTTCTAAGCTGAGGCCAAGCAGTTGGTTTATTATAACTTAACCAATGAAATCAACAGATTGATATATGACACTCCCACATCATCATTGCTGATAAATTTGCTTTCTTAAAAACAGCCTATTTTGGGGTGTTGTATCTACATCCATTCAAAAGTCTGCACATTACCTGTGAAATTTAGTACAATAATATTCAAAGTTTTATAGTTACCTGAGGATTTATCTTATCAATTTATTTGATTTGAATAATATTTGCTTACTTCATATTCCCTAGTTCATTTTTTTCTGATTTTGTGATTTGTTGTTTGGGTAAGATTTTATTGTTTTGTACTTTTCTTTTGTGCTTCTATCTAACCAGTGGTTTGAATGTTTTCATGATTATAACTATCACTCTTTTCATTGGGACTCTTTAAGCATCTTTTGTCACGCTAATCTGGTGGTAAAATGTCTGTGTATTTGCATTCCATAAAAGTTTGTTTTTAAGTATTCCTTTTATTTTTGAAGCATAGTTTTGTTAGATATGGTATTCCTGATTCAGTTATTTTCATTCAAAATTTGGAATATGTCCTTCCATTTCTTCCTGCTCTATAAATCTTATTGTGAAAATTGTTTTTTCACATAATGGATGCCACATTAGTATGATTTAATGTTTTCATGCTGCAATTCTTAATATTTTCTGTCCTTTGTGTTAACTAGTGATCCTCTTTTATGTCCATTTCTATATGAAGTCTTACATATCTCTTGATATCTTTATCTTTCTCAAAATTATTTTTTCAATAATTATTTCTTTGTATGCATTTGATATGCTTTTTATACTCTTTTCTGATTATGTGCAGAAGATTTTTTTTTACTTAGTTTTGCACTGCAGTTCTTGATGGCCCATGTCTTTTATTTCATTTTTCACTTTTTGTCTAATTAAAATAAAACAGAAAATATGTCACCATGTTCAAATATTCCTTTTCTGCTTTATTCAATTTATTGTTGAAACTTTTAATTTTGTTCTTTTTAAAACTGACTTACTTAGATCTTTATTTCCAAGATATGTTTCAATATCTCTAATTTTGCTAAATTTCATATAGTACACTGTTTTCCTAATTTAATTGAATTGTTTCTATTCTCTTGAATCTCATTATACTTTTGAGTCATCATTTTAAAATTCTTTTGTTGGATACTTTGTAACTATATAGCTATTAGATTCTTTTGAAAGTCTTGTGTTTTCTTATTTTTCATATTTCTTGTTTTCTTGTGTTTAGATTTAGCCATCTGCTATGTTTTATGTGATGAATCTCATAGCAAGTAAATTTTTCCTAAAGATTATCTGGATGTATTACCACAGTATGTAATGGTGACTTTTGTTATTGCTTGACACTGTAGTGTAGTTCTTATATAGATTCTTTGCCTACAATTAATGTTTCACTATCTTTTGACTCTATTCATGTTTTGTGAACTTTAATTACCTCAGACAGGTGCAGTATGGACAGCAGTAGATGTATGGCAACCCCATGTCATCTGCCCTGTAAGGAACATATTTTTTCAGTCAGGCAATGGAGATTTGCTGTGGTACAGCCATGATATAATCAGCAGCCAGCAATGGCTTTTAGCTGTGGTAGCCCTAGCCACAGTCAAAGTCCTGAATCTCTACCTTCAAACCAGATGTTGGAGACTCAGTCAAGCTATGCACAGGTTTTGGAGCAGGGGCTGCACTGAGCTAGCTGGGCGGCCAGAAGCCAAACAAGTGGCTAGCAACACATTGGAAGAAAGAAGTGGTGAGAACTTCAGGATTCCCTTGGCTAGTTCTCTTCTCCATCCTAACAGCAATGTGTGCAGTCTAACATGGAGGTAGAGTGGCAGATTGTGGTAGGAAGTACGCGTTATTCTCTAGCCACTGTAACAGTGAATTTCTAAGGGTACAGACATAGTCATTCGAATGATAACAAATCTCCATCTTCACTTTCAAAGAATGAGCCAGCTCTTACCTATTAAAAGTCACATCTAGTTAGTTAGGTGGACAATAAACAAGTTCTCTTTGACCTATTCATTTTTTAAAACACTGTTTGATTGAGTTCAGAATACCTGGGACTTAAAACCCATGTTTGAATTTCATTTTCCAATTACATGAAACCTTTTAAGGAAGAAAGTATTGCTATATGCACATTGAAAGCTAGAGAAAAAAAAATCATCTAAAAGGTAGAATTCTAAACTGAGGAATGTCTCAAATTACTGACCAAAGCAGTTATTGTTATTTTAAATAGTTGCTATTTTGATCAAACCTAATGCTCCCCAGCCTCTAATTTATTCCAGAAAAATATTGTTCACTGCAATTGTTTTTTTGAATACTAGGCAAAAATAAAGTAGTGTATTTTGAAAATATTAGCATGATAAAGACAAAATGGAAAGCACAGGGATGTATTATTGCAGAACTTGTGATTAGCCAAAACCTGTCATGGGATATATGTACACTGTGTTTATGATTCCTTGGAGCCTAGAGATAGTTTTCCAGATAAGCTGTTACTGGTGCTAACCTTCTTATCTATGTTATGTAGTCTACAAAGGTGAAAATGCAAGTTTGGGTGAGAGAAACAACCAACTATAACCTGGTTACTCTAGCTGATGAGGTTGGCTGGAGGACAAATCCAAGTAGAATTATTGGTGAAAAAATTAGTTGCTTTGATAGCGGAGAGGTTGACAATCATAGGAGATTCATCCATTTGAGAGAGGAAAAGGTATTGCTATTTGGAAGTATTATGGGACAGCAAGAGTAACAAGTAGTCACTCAGTTGGAAGAGACCCAGAGATCAAAAAGGCCCTCTATTACTCTAGTACAACTGTTATCATTCTGTGAAGTTACAGCTTTTTCTAAGCAACAGAGGAATCTCTGTATGACTAGTGTTTCAGAAGCATTAACTCTTGGAAACTGTATCTGTTACTCTTGTAGTGGAGTAAGAGGACTACATGACCAAGGCAATTAAGAAAACATTTAATTAAGGGCTTGCTTACAATTTCAGAGGGTTAGTCCATAATCATCATGGCAGGGAGCATGGCATCAAGCAGGGGGCTGGAGCAGTAGCTGAGAGCTTATATTTGATTCACAAACACATGGCAGGGGCTTTGGGGAACAAGGAGAGACAGACAGTACAGAGTTGTGGATAGGGGGAGGCTGGGCCTGGAGTGGGATTCTGAAACCTCAAAGCCATACCCAGTGATTCTTGTCCTCTGAAGGAACCACAAACATCTATCAACCTAAACATCTATCAACTGCAAACCAAACACTCAAAAGCCTATGGGGCCATTCTCATTCAAACTACCATAGGCTATTAGAATTCTTTGATTCATTGCATTGTATCGCTATCTTGGTAAAAAAAAAATCATTGTGTATATCTTGAACTGTAGACCTGCTTTACTAAATGGAATGTTCACAGCCATGGCAGAATAAATTTAATGTTGAACCTTCTCCTTTACTCTCCAGAGGAAGTGTGCCCACGGAAGAAAGTCACAAAGCAAGGCTCTTCAGGGAGAGTGATTTTTCATAGTTCAATATCTTCAGCACGTTTAGGAGAGAAGGGAAATGCCTGGCACCCTGAGCATAAAAGAAAGGATGGGCTTTTAGGCTTTTAAAGTTGTTTTAGAGTGTTTGTTGTCCATTTGTTTTATATATCAGGCCAAACCTTTTACCCACTTCCTCCAGCTTATTCTGAAAAGGGTTTAGGAGGTTTGGCTTCATTTGCTCCTTAGTGTGTCTGATTCAAAAGAATATGACCACCTCTGTAGAACTAAACTTCCATCAGACACATCTTATATCATTAGAATTTGAGTGCATGAAGCGTTTTATTCCCTCCTTACTCCTCTTTAGTTGTGTTTTCTCCCTATTTGTTTAGAACAGGGACACACACTCATAGATATAGTACCTTGGCTTGATTATATCATATATAAAACAATCACAGTGCAAATCCAGCTGCTTCTGCCGATCTTGCTCCGTGCTCCTTGGCTACAGCTATCAGCAGCACACAGCAGGCCCTGATGACTTCCATATTTACCAGTCCCACCCAGAACAAAGCATACCAATTAACCTTCAATCACACTGGACTGAAGACTGACATTCATTATTTTAATGAAAACAGTAAGTAAGGCAACTATTGAGACACTAGAAAACTACCCAATTATTCTGTTGCATATTCTGCTTAGCAATGTACAAAAAGCACAATCGGGGTTAGAAAGACAGGATGCCTGGCATAAAAGAGAATAAAGAGCAGGTGCCCAGAGCCCCATGTTTCTTATCAATGAGATATTGCAAATTTTTAGTAATTCTTTGCTAGAGAAGATAGAGGAGGTTGCTCTTACTTCAGAAGGGACCTGTTTCTGAGAGACTGACAGAACACCATGTAAAACGCTGGTGTCGGTGACTTTTGGTTTCTTTTCCTGGAGCACATATTATATTTTTTTCCAGAGGTTTTGCTGTGCTGTTATTCTGTATTGTGCTTTGAACTGAACTCCAATTTTTCAGAGGAAAGGGTTATTTTTATCAACTGGCACATCTGACAGACTTAATAAGCACATTTTTTCTCACTTTTCCCCATAAAACTATCATTCCTGTGACATAAAAAATCTCTTTACAAACATCATAAGGTCTCTTTAAAAGTCATTTTTACAGAATATCATGTCTTCTCTCATATGTGGAACCTCATCTTAAAATTATGTGTATGTATACACAACACACAAATACACATGCAGAATGTGGGGGGGAGGGAGGGAGGGAGGGAGGGAGAGAGAGAGAGAGAGAGAGAGAGAGAGAGAGAGAGAGAGAGAGAGAGAACAGAAGGGTGAGATGGGGAAATGAATAAGAACAAAGTATAATGATGTCCATGTATGATGATATCATGGTGAAACCCAACACTGAGATTGCTAACCTTAAAACAATGACTAAACAAAGTCCTTTATTCTTGGGAAATTTGAAATTTGTGCTGCGCCATTACTACTGTAGATGAGAAACTATACTCCTTGCAGTGGCTATAACTATGTGTAATTCTAGGAATTCTGGATTTTGAGAAACTCACTGTTTTAAATCCTGGGGTACAGGGAAGGTGATAGTTGTAACACACTGCTTTTCTAGAAATGATCAGATTCCCCAACATGTGGGGCCTCGAACTTGAACAAGATCAAAGACATTTTGTTATTATGGCCAAGGATACAAATGGAGGCCCCTAGTCCTAAACTGCTTGATTCATTTCTATCCACTGTCCTCATCATTTAATTCTATATACTTCCTTTAGACAAAAGCAGGCCTCAGGAGAGCCTCTTCCATATTTGTTTGAAGTCCACTTACATTGGTAAATAAGTTTTACTTCTGAGTATATAGAAAGGGGGTGAGCATTCAAAAATTTGTTGTTTATTCAAATAAAGAAACTTAACTGAAAATAGATTGTCTTGGTTTTCTCTTTTTTATGCATTATTTTAGATTCCTTTCTTTTCAGTTAGACAGAATAATAAGTGTACAAAATAATTAGCAGAATCACAAAGACAATATACTCTGGCACAATGTGACTCACTCTAACCTTTTTAGACATCGAGTTTTATTTTTCTAGTGCACAGAAAACTTGAGGAATTTTCTCTGGATATAGTCCCAGAGTCTGCACTGGAGTCCAGCCCAGACTCAACTCTGGTTGAATAGCTGAGCTATGATCAGTGGTCTATACATTATGACACATTTCCACACTTCCTTATACATTTCAGGGAGACACAATGTCCTGGAGGCAGAACATCATCTCTTTGTTTCTTGAAATGTGGACAGTGGCAATAGTGCTATGAAGTGCTATGGAACAACTGTTCATGGCCAAGGAAGAGAAAAGGAGACCTATTTCCTCAACTTTCTCCACTTCAGTAAACTCACTTCTGACTTCCTTTTATATCATTCCAATTCACTTAACCTGGAAATCAAATCAAGTACGTTTTCCAACCCAAAACATCTCTAACTGGGATTTCTGGTTTAGAAATATTTTACATATAGTAAGAGTATTTAACAAATGGCATTTCATCTCAGAGCCAACATTTTCAACAGAAATGACTTAAAGGGATTCCTTTATGTATAGCATACAAGTTCAAGGTTCACTTCAGTAATTACTCATTACAACTGTCTTTGAATAATCTTTCCACTGGGATTTTTGTGACCACTTTCAATAAAATGGGAGTGCCAATATTAGAAATGGGATATTGCATTCAAATCCTAGTCCCAAGACAGCTGTGATGTGAAGTAAACTGCCTGACCTATCTTTGCCTGTTTCCATATTTGGACAATAGAGATATTGTTTGTCTTCTGCGTTTGCAATGTAAGCTTACATTGTATAGTTGTTTCTTTTCTCATTTACTAAAAATTTGAATGCTACCTATTACAAGAGAGATGCTTAGTATTTATTAAACAAAGATAATTTAACTCAAAGTTATTATACGGATTAAAAATAGATTCAGAGAGAGTAGAAATATCTGGAACATTACAAACCATCAATAAATGTTAAGTTACTGTTATTATCATGATTATGGTCTTAATCTTGAGTGTAAATGAGGTTTCCCTACCTACTACATTTGAAAGATATCTATTTTTAAGAACATGGTTTTACAAAGTGGTGGCAGGAAAGTTCAGAACTTATTCAGATGTAACCTTCTGTGACTGGAGACACAAGGGAAGGTTCTTGAAAAATGTAGGGCCTGTTGTAGTGACCCTGAAAGCTATGTATAACTTACTATTTATCCCTATATTTATTCCTTTCTCCTTTCCTTGAAATGAAAACAGATATCTTAAATTTAAAACAAGGAATGTGCCTCATTGGTAGCGAACTTGCCTACCATTATCAAGGCACTAGGTTTTATCCCTAATCTCACCAAAAAACATAAATTAAATGACAGAAGATAGACAGATGCATGCAACACATGTACATTGTCAAATATTCATGTATTTCTTTAAAAAGCAAGGGATAAAATTAATCTATAATCCAATCTTAGTGTTTTAGTGTATATTAACTAGCCTTTTGGCTCTGACTACATATACATATATGCATTTCTCATACTTCTTGGTTTATGTACATTTACATGTGTATGCATGTGTGGACAAGTGAATGCGTATATACATAATACTTACAGGGAAACAGACTGCATAACTTTATCTCCATATTTCACTGACAAATCATTTTGTGTTATCAATGATAATTCTAAAATATGCAACTGTTCTAAAATTGAACTTCTTCGAGAGAATTGCATTAGTTAGTATGGAGAATGAAGGATGTAGATTTCAGTTTGAGTTCAAAGGAAATCTCTAGAAAGATGTTGAAGCCCTGTGAAGTAAAACTTCCTGAGAGTCAAATGCATCCAGGATTATTACTTAGAGATGAAACTTGGTGTAATAATGCCACTTGTTCATTTCCCAGATGCCCAGACTCCCAAGTAATTTGTATTACTTAAACAGAAACTATATTATTTTAAACACTGCTTGGGCCATTAAGTCTAGCTTCATATTGGCTAACACTTATGTTTTAATTTAACCCATCTCCCTTAATGTGTGTATCGCCATGTGGCTGTCGATTACCGATTACTGGCTACAGTTCTGTCCTGAGCATCTATCTCCAGGGCTATAGGGCTTCTCACTGATTCCACCTTCTTCATCCCTGCATTCAATTTAGTTTTCCTCATGTAGCTAAGTTCTGCCCTGCTATAGGTTCAAAGCAGTTTATTTATTCATTGATGGTAATCACAGTATACAGAGGGGAATCCCACATCAGAAACTGGTTAAAATTAACTTTAATTCTATATTATTAGGAGATGAAACAAATTAACATTACTTTTAATTCCTACGTATTCCCAGGTTGTGTTAGTTTCTGTCTAGTATAAGCTTTCACAAACATGCATTATAAGTGAATTCTGTCATTTACTGAGGATGTCACAAATGGTGCTGGATATTTTATAGCATAGTATTTCAAAGAATCATTTTAGCAATATTTAGAGGGACCTAATACTGCTACTTTCATCTAAAGCACTGTGGGAGATACAGAGATTCAAGAAACTCATATTGGTTGCTTTCAAAACTCTTAGCAATTACTTCTTGGGGCTATTGTAAGGTTTGAGAAAAGGTATAATGTAGCACACATCAGATCAGGGAGATAATAAATTTTCAATGAATCACATCACTAACTCTGATCAGGATGAAGATGATGATAACAAGGATGATAAAAACAGTGGCATGATATAAAGGAGAAATAGCCATGAAAGGTGAGATAAAGCCAGTGCATTCTCTCTGAGTACCTGGGGACTCTGGCTGAGGCAATGGATTTATTGACTTGTATCTGATTCTCTTCTCTTTAAAGAGCAGTTAGAATATTGACATTAGGAGAAACATCCAAGGTCAGCGTGGTTAATGGTGGACACAATAGGAAAGGACAATTTTTATGTTTCTAAGTTGTTTGATGACCTTGAAAAATGTTCCTTGCCCTTTCAAATGAAGATCAAAATAGAATTAATTTTTTCAATTATTTTCCCAACATAACAGTTTAAATAATGACTTTTTTCTTCAATTTTAACAAGGTGGTCATCTGGGAGTGGAGTTAATTATAAAGAAACACACATTTATTAGCATATTAGAACACTCTAGGTAGTGCTTAATTAAAGATTAAAAATTTTCTGTTAGCATATGACACCTAGTGTTTCCAGAGAAAAGAAAGGGTGCAAAGTTAAGAGGAAAGGGAATATATCTTGAAGTTCAGAGATCCCCTTAGACAGAACATGACCCAGTGAACTTGAGTTAGTTATATTTCATCTCAGAGGTTCAATTTCCATTTTTTCAGCATCCAATTTACAATAGCCATGTTGCATATTTACATTTCACTCTATGGAATGTCAAATGTCCTCATGTATATTCGCTTCTTTTGATATTTACAGTGACCCTGAAAGGAGTTAGGCAAGCATTATTATATACATATAGCAAATGAGAAAAAAACTAATTTCAGAATAATAAAATGACTGTTAAAATCACCTAGCAAGTATGTTTCATGAGTCAAACTCGTTTTTCTACTTTCCATAAAATGTATTTTTTTGTATTACTTGTAGCAGATTATCAGTGATGTTTATTTTTTTTTTTTACTTTTAAAAGTATTTCTTTTGTTTTACGCATATGTGTGTTTTGCCTACATGCATATTTGTGCTTCACATGAAGCTTGGTGCCCACAGAGGCCAGAAGAGCTTGTCAGATTCCCCTGGGACTGGAGTTATAGACGATGGTGAACCACTATGGGACTCAAACCAGGTCTTCTGGAAGAGGATCCAGTAGCTTAATTTCTGAACTATCTCTCTGGCTCCACGTTTTGCTTTTAATAATTTTAAGAAGAGTCTTGTTCAATACATAGGTATGCCATAAACATTTAAGTTTTCCAAGATGCACAGACCCGAGTTCTAAGCCCAATCCTCACCAAATAAGTGTGTGATATTCAACAAGTGACATTCCTTCACTGAATTTTTCCCTCTTTTCCATAAAATAAAGACAAAATTAAATTTTGAGTGGCTTCTGCAGAGTATGTGTTAGCATCATCTTCATAAGTAAAGGACCCTAAGAAGAGAAAATATACACTGCTTCGTTCAACACTACACAGTATATGATAGAGGTGACCTGGTTTGGTACCCAGGATGGTCTAAATTTTCATAGCAAACCTATAGAGATCAAAAGTGTGAAAATATGAATGAATCCATTTCTAATGTACCATCATGCTTCTGGATATCTACTTTCTGAGTGTAACAACAGGTAACAAACAGAAATTCCCTACTGTCCCACAATTTACAGCAATCCTAAATTCTAGGAAATCCTCTATTAAATGATGACAAGGATGATGGATATCTGCAATTACTCTACAGAGCAGTGTCCCTCACCTAAATTTTCCTCTGGGCCATATGCAAGTATTTGAAAAGGGAAGGTGTTCATAATTCTTTCTATTGTCATAGACTGGGTACTTTATTGCAAAGCTTAGAATTATTTTTGATAGTGCTATTAACAGAGTCAATCGCTGGTGAATAATAACTGCATGCCATCAAATGGTCAAGTTGTTTTCATTTTTTTAATGTCAATGTCTGATGAGCCCAAGATGTCTTGAACTCTGTTCATAACACAAAGTATGGTTGGAACTCTTGATCTTCTTGTGTCTATTTTGTAAGTGCTAAGATTATAGATGTGAACCAACATGACTCAGCACAGGTCAACTTTCTAAGGAGGTTTGTCCTTAATTAGATTTCCCTTTCAATATATTCTATGTATTCTCTATGCCTAGGATGCCTCCCCTTGATGGCACCTGCCCCGATTTTCTTTAGCAAATTCCTCATCATTCTTCGTACATCATTACAGTACTTTTCATAAGGTTAATGACATTTTTTGTTAGAAGAAGTCTCTGTTTTGTTTTGGATTTTGTATTTTTGTTTTGTTTTGCTTTTTGACCTCCACCAAGTGATTCCGCTTCTTGGAAATACAACATTGTATTTTATTTACTTTGAGTGAAGTTCTATTCACAAATAAAGTGCAGATAGGGCTATCAATGAAGGCTATTTCCTTTTCTCTAACCAAATAATGGAAATGTGATCTTCAATAGACTACAGTGACTTTCTTGCAAGGTGCTATGTGCCCTTAGTGGCATTGCAGCAACAGGAAATTGAGCCAATTCCTTTGAAGATCCTATCTAACTTTTCCCGATTCCTTTATTTCTGAAGCACCCCTGCTTCTTACTTCTCAGACATCTAGTTTATAGGAAATTTCCTTTATTCTTTCAATACATTCTCTGTGCTTTTCTTAAATTAACAGATTTTGATTCCTTGTAAGCAAACAACATCACACATCTTCGTTGTGTGTTCTCATAGTGTATGTAAATATTTTCTTAATAAAACTTACCATGTTTAATGAATATACATTTTGGTTGATTCTGGCTAATGTCAGTTACCGTTAGTGGGCAGTGAGTTCTAGAAAAGGAAATGAATATCCTTAATTCTCAGTATAGTGTTTGGGACTTTTGAGAAATTGAGTATGTAATGAGAAGGAAAGGAAGGCAAAGTGCGGTTGCTTTCAGGTCCTGCCAAGTTATGCCACTAAGAAAACACCATGTACAATAGCAAGAGGTTTATCGGAACAATATGCAGGGGGAGAGCAAAAGAGCACAAGGCCATGTCAGAGTGGTACATGAGAGAGGCAAGCAGGCAGGCAGACAGACAGAGAGACAGAACAGGGGACAAACAAGAGGAAGAGAAGAGGTGAGAGAAGCAAGAAAGACAAGAGAAGAGCAAGAGGCAAGAGAGTGAGCTGTGTGTGCCTGGTGGGCACTTTCAAGCTAGTCTCATAGCTGATGGTGGAAAAGCACCTGGCAACAGATGATGGTGTAGCAAATAGCAGAAACTGAGTACAACTTTGATCTACTTAAAGAAAAAAATGAAAGGTATTTCAGGTTTCTGTTGCTTTCTGTTCTTCATTGCTAGTAATACTATCCCTAACAGTTTACACCATCAATGATTTACCTCTGAAGATCTCATCCTTTGATCCTTTCCTTCATTTCTTGCTTTCTGTCAGTTTCTTGCCATCTCCCTTCTCTCTTCTTATTCCTGTTTCTCCAAGCCCCTTCCCCCAGTCCCAATGGCATAGTATTTCTAAGGACAGAGTTTACTTCTTGTAATAAGAATCCTTCTTTGGCTCTCTTAAGTAACAAAATTGCAAGACCATTCATGATCTGAAGTCTGATCTGAATCATGGCCTCTGCCTCCATGTCTTCTCGTCCCTGTTTGTTTCCTTGAGTGTAGGCATGGAGAAGTCTTAAAGTAACTGGCTCTCATTTACCTACCACTTTGAGTAAACTGCCATCATGCTCCATGGTGACCTTTTCCCCAGACTCTTCTCCAGCCTGAAATTCCATCCTCTGTGTTCTATTCCCATCACAATGCTCACCTACATAGATAAGCAGCTTTTCTTTGTGTTTCCCACAGCTCTGTGCACAGCTCTAGTCTGACATTTACTACGTATTTCTTTCCCTTCTTCTATTTTATGTTGTTTTACCACTCCATTCAAACTGTACCACAACTTTCACTTGTAAATCCTGATAAACCAGCATAATGCCGGAAATCTAGCAAGTGTTCATTCATGTTAAAAGTGACTTTGATGTTGAATCATTCTGTTAGTTGAAGTCTGTCAAGCTCAGTTTCAGTGTCATAATTACAACCCTCTTTCATACTGTTTTTGAGTTTCAACTTCTCACTATAGATGACTAGATACTTATTGCACTGCGATTTTTCTTCTTTTTTTACTCACATATACATTTTGGTAGCATCTGATATCTTTTTTTATTTTTTATTTTTTATTTTTTATTGATAAAAGGAAAAAAAAAGTTTCAACCTCCTCCCAGCCTCCCATTTCCCTCCCCCTCCTCCCACCCTTCTCCCCCTCCCCCCACTCCTCTCCCGCTCCCTCTCCAGTCCAAATAGCAGTCAGGGTTCCCTGCCTTGTGGAAAGTCCAAGGTCCTCCCCACTCCTTCCATGTCTAGGAAGGTGAACGTCCAAACTGGCTAGGCTCCCACCAAGCCGGAACATAAAGTAGGATCAAAACCCGTGCCATTGTCCTTGGCTTCTCTTCAGCCCTCATTGTTCGCCATGATCACAGAGTCCGGTTTTATCCCATGCTTTTTCAGTCACAGTCCAGCTGGCCTTGGTGAGCTCTCAATAGATCAGTCCGACTGTCTCAGTGGGTGGGTGCACCCCTCGTGGTCCTGACATCTTTGCTCGTGTTCTCCCTCCATCCGCTCCTCATTGGGACATTGGGAGCTCAGTCCAGTGCTCCAGTGTGGGTCTCTGTCTCTATCTCTATCCGTCACCAGATGAAGGTTCTATGGTGATATGGAAGATATTCATCAGTATTTCTATAGGATAGGGTCATTTCAGGTTCCCTATCCTCAGCTTCCCAAGGGACTAACTGGGGACTTCACCTTGGGCTCCTGGGAGCCACTCTAATTTCAAGTCTCTTGCCAACCCTGAGGTGGCTCCCTTAACTAAGATATGTGCTTCCCTGCTCCCCTATCCAACCTTCCTTTATCCCAATCATCCTGTTTCCCCAAGATCCCCCAATCCTCACCTTCTCACTTTTCTCTCCCCGTCCCACCTTATCCCCAACCCAACCCACCCCCAAGATCTCAATTTTATCCCCGGCAATTTTGTCTACTTCCCTTAGCCAAGAGGATAACTATATGATTTTCCTTGGGTTCACCTTCTTATTTAGCTTCTTTAGGTTCACCAGGTATACACTCC
>NW_026068224.1:154929-188656 GCF_014885135.2 Alexandromys fortis
TTTTTTTTCTAGAGCTTTCAGATGGGCTGTTAAGTCTCCAATGTGTGCCTTCTCTGTTTTCTTTAAGTGGGCACTTAGTGCTATGAACTTTCCTCTCAGGACTGCTTTCATAGTGTCCCATAAGTTTGAGTAGGTTGTTTCTTTATTTTCATTGAATTCAAGGAAGACTTTAATTTCTTTCTTTATTTCTTCCTTGATCCAGGTGTGGTTCAGTAGTTGACTGTTCAGTTTCCATGAGTTTGTAGGCTTTCTGGGGGTAGGGTTGTTGTTGAATTCTAACTTTAATCCATGGTGATCTGATAAGATACAGGTGGTTACTAATATGTTTTTGTACCTGTGGAAGTTTGCTTTGTTACCGAGTATGTGGTCAATTTTCGAGAAGGTTCCATGAGCTGCAGAGAAGAAGGTATATTCTTTCCGATTTGGGTGGAATATTCTATAGATGTCTGTCAAGTCCAATTGATTCATTACCTCCATTAATTCTCTAATTTCTCGGTTAGGTTTCTGTCTGATTTACCTGTCCATTGGTGAGAGAGGGGTGTTGAAGTGTCCTACTATTAGTGTGTGCGGTTTGATGGCTGCCTTGAGTTTTAGTAATGTTTCTTTTACGTACCTGGGTGCTTTTATATTAGGGGCATAGATATTCAGGATTGAGACTTCCTCCTGATGAATTGTTCCTGATATGAGTATAAAATATCCCTCTCCATCTCTTCTGATTGATTTAAGTTTGAAGTCAAGTTTGTTAGAAATTAGTATGGCCACACCCGCTTGTTTCCTAGGACCATTTGCTTGATAAGCCTTTTCCCAGCCCTTTACTCTGAGTAGGTGGCTGTCTTTGTGTTTGAGGTGTGTTTCTTGTAAACAGCAGAATGTTGGATCCTGCTTTCGTATCCAATCTCATAGCCTGTGCCTTTTTATAGGTGAGTTGAGCCCATTGACATTAAGTGATATTAATGACCAGGAGTTGTTAACTCAGGTCACTTTTTTAGTAGTAGAGTTCATGTGCATCCCTTCTTTAAGTTGAGCTAGTGAAGGGTCTCTAGATGAATGAGTTATTGTGGACATTGTTGGACTCCTTGGTTAGTGATTTTCCTTCTACTACTTTCTGTAAGGCTGGATTTGTGGCTACGTATTGTTTAAATTTGTTTTTATACTGGAAAATTTTGTTTTCTCCATTTATAGTGAATGTAAGCTTGGCTGGGTATAGTAGTCTGGGCTTGCATCCATGGTCTCTTAGTTTTTGCAGTACATCTATCCAGGACCTTCTGGCTTTCATGGTTTCCATAGAGAAGTCAGGTGTAAGTCTGGTAGGTTTACCTTTGTAAGTAACTTGGCCTTTTTCCTTTGCAGCTCTTAATATTCTTTCTTTATTCTGTATGCTTTGTGTTTTGATTATTATATGGCGAGGAGATTTTTTTTTTTTTGATCCAGCCTATTTGGTGTTCTGTATGCTTCTTGAACCTTCATAGGTACATCTTTCTTTAGATTGGGAAAGTTTTCTTCTATAATTTTATTAAATATATTTTCTGGACCGTTGAGCTGCGCTTCTTCTCCTTCTTCTACTCCAATTATTCTTAGGTTTGGTCTTTTTATTGTGTCCCATATCTCCTGAATGTTTAGTGATGAGAATTTGTTGGTTTTGCTGTTTTCTTTGATCAGTGTGTTTATTTTCTCTATGGTATCTTCAGTGTCTGACATTCTTTCTTCTATCTCTTGTATTCTATTGGTAGTACTTGTCTCTGTAGTTCCTGTTAGTTTACCCAGATTTTCCATCGCCAGCCTTCCCTCGGTTTGTGTTTTCTTCATTACTTCCATTTCATTCTTCAAGTCTTGAACTGCTTCCCTTACCTGTTTGATTGCTTTTTCTTGTTTCTCTTGGTTTTCTTCGGTATCTTTGAGCGATTTATTCATTTCCTCTACCTTGTTGTTTGTAATCTCTAATTGCTTATGGCAGTTTTTCACCTCCTGTTTAAGGTCTTCTATTATTTTCATATAATTCACTTTTGAGTCGATTTTTTCTAATTCTTCTCGGGTAGGGTGTACAATTCTTCTTATTTTGGGATCCCTTGATTCTGGTGAAATCATGTTGCCTTTCAGGTTGTTGGAGGAAGTCTTGCTTTGGCGCCTTCCCATCTCCTCCTTCAAATGGAGCCAGGAGAGGCCTGGTGTCTTGGTCTAGTCTTTGCTGTGACTGAGTCTTTGGGTATATCTCTTCAGTGTAGAAGCAGGGACCGTCCTGTCGAGCTGGAACTCCTCAGCAGCCAAACATTGGTGACCGTCCAGATGGAACTCCTCAGTACTGCTCTGGGTGGGTTGTGGATGCAAGCCCGATGTCTCTCTTGGTGCCCGGACCGGATCTCCTTGCTGCTTGGGTGGCTCGTAAACAAGGGGCCTACCTTGCTTGCTGCAAGCAGGCTATTGGGACAAAGGAGCTACCACCCTCCCGATTCGTATTCGGCTCCTGCGCCAGCCCAAACAGGCTGAGCTGGGAGATGTTATGTGGTCAAAGAGGGGAGGGAGTCAGATGGAGGGGGGAAGGGTTGTGGATGCAAGCTGGGTGGGATAGGAAGAGAGAGGAGGTATCGGGCAGTATAGCCCCTGAGGATGACCAGGGAGTGTAGGAGGGATGAGGAACGTCTGAGTTCCCTGTCCCTGACTGCCGCTGTGGTCAGAAACTCACTCACCCCAATGATGTCTCTCCTGGTGCCTGGACCCAGCATCTGATATCTTTGTAATAGAATAAATCCCAAACACAAACTTTCAAGTCGATTCAAATGCAAGAGAGAGTGGAAACTTTTCTATGATGTCTCTTTTTTTCCATTTTTAAATTTATTATTTTTTTAAAAACAGACTTTTTTCATTATAAATACCAATCCCTGTTCTCCCTCCCTCCCCTCCTTCCATTACTCCACTTACCCCACCCCCACCCCACTTAGCATCCACTCCTCAGAGGTTAAGCCATATTGCTTTGTGGAAGTTTCAATGCCCTCACTACTAGAACTAGGCTGAGCAAGGTATCCAGCTAAAGAGAACAGGTTCCAAAAACGCCAGTACATGTAGTAAGGATAAATCCTGGTGCCACTGCCAGTGGTCCTGCAGTCTGCCCCAGGCATGCAACTGTCAACCACATTCAGAGGGACTAGTTTGGTCTTATGCTTTTTTTTTTTTTCCAGTCCAGCTGGAGTTGTTGAGCTCCCATTAGCTCAGATAGATTTCTTCAGTGGGTGTGCCCATCATGGTCTTGACCATTTTGCTCATATTCTCATTGCTCTTACTCTTCAACTGGACTTTGGGAGCTTAGTCCAGTGCTCTGATGAAGGTCTCTGCCTCTGTTTCCATCAGATGCTAGATGAAGATTCCTTGGTGATATTTAAAATATTCATCAGTCTGACTACAGGAAAAGTTAAGATCTGCCCCCCTCTCCTCTATTACTTAGAACCTTTGCTGGGTTCATCCTTGTGGATTCCTGGGAATTTCTCTAGAGCCAGGTTTCTTGCTAACCCTATACTGGCTCCCTCAATTAAGGAATCTCTTTCCTTGCTCTCATCTCTGCCTTTCCTCCATCTTGACTATGCTTAATCATACTACAAAGGCATTTGTCCAACTGTGTTCATAGCAGCATTATTTGTAATAGCCAGAAACTGGAAACAACCTAGATGTCCCTCAACCAAAGAATGGATAAATAAAATGTGGCACATTTACACATTAGCGTACGACTCAGAGGTTAAAAAAAATGACATCTTAAATTTTGCATGCAAATGGATGAAATTAGAAAACACTATCCTGAGTGAGGTAACCCAGACCCAAATAGATGAATATGGTGTATACTCACTCATAAGTGGATACTGGCTATAAACAAATGATATTGAGTCTATAGTTCATTATCTTAGAGAAGGTAAGTAATAAGGTGAATCCTAAGAAAAACATATAGATCTGCCTGGAAAGTTGAAACAGACAAGTTTGCCTGACAAACTTGGGAGCATGGGGTGGGGGTTAGGGAGGATGGAAGTGGAAGAGGAGAGAAGTGAATGGATGAGGAGAACATGATGCCTCTTAAATAGACAGCTATACTATTATCCTAAATAAGACCAACTAAAGTTGAAATTAGTTAGAGGAAATATAGTATTTGGTAGTAGGTGAACATTGGAACTTTCAGTATAATGCTAGATTTGTTTTGGAATAATACTGATTTAATGCATAGAATGAAGCCGCTTTTTTACTTTAGAACATGTGTGTATAAACCCTGATTTTTATTAAAATGTATGTGATAAAGAAATAATGAGGAAAAGCTAAATAGTAAATAGGCATATTTATATGATAAACTACAAATTTTGTCTTAGACACCCAGTTCAGTGTGCTGGAAGATAAAGTTTATTATAATAATTTCAGATGAGGCAGTACAATGGCAAAAGATTATGCAGAGTTGCTGTGGAACAATATTTCAGGGCTAAGCAGCATGGAACAAATAAGCAACCTCCTACTAAAAATTGGCGCTCCATGTGAGGCTGACTAAATCCATGTAAAAACTGAGAAAGCTTGGAAAGGAGTTCTAGACACTAAAAAACAAAATTTAACAAGATTTTTTTTTCAGATTGGCTCTTATTGCTATTGGGAAGCTATGGCTCCTTAAGGGAGGCTCCTGACTCAACTTTAGTTGCAAAAACATGCAGATTTTTAAATAAGACCTGCTAGCAAACATGTAAATGGTGTTTATGAATAGCCAACAGCATGCTTCTTGGTGGTGGCATGGACCTTGAAACTCCAAAGAGTTGTGCTAATAAACGTGGCTCCAACCAGTACCTTTGCCCCGAGGCTAGACACTCAGAAAGCTAAGGAATGGGGTGGATCTAGCCATCAAAGACGCGACTTTAATCCTATCCATATTGATTAGCAAATTAAAGACTCATGTGTTCAGAAAAAGAGAGGTATACAGTAAAGATACATTCAGATGAAAAATAAACCCTCTTAACAGTTTAAAGTGTGTTAAAAAAATATGTGTATACTTGGGAAAAAAGAAAAAAAGGATAAAGAGCTTAAAATAAAAAAAAGAAGGAGAGTAGTTGGTTGTGGTAGCAAACACCTTTAATCCTAACACTTGGGAGGCAGAGGCAGGTAGATCTCTGTGAGTTCAAGGACAGCCTGGTCTACAGAGTGAATTTCAGGACAGCCAAAGATACATAGAAAAACCCTGTCTCAAAAAGCCAAAAATTAAAAATAAAAATACAAAAAATAGAGTTTTAAGTATAGCCACATAAAGATGCAAACTACACAGAGTCTGGGTACTGTATGTTATTGTGTTGTCTTTAAATTGTTTGATGGCTGAGAAAGTAGCAAAGCTGCTAAAAAGCATTTGATTACAAATGCTGCTGGATTAATCTAACACATATATTTTGAAAATTCTATGACTTCAGAATTTGAGTTAATAAATATATTACTTGGGAGAAGAGGTTTTGTTTTTGTTTCCACAGGAAATGAGAGGCTGTGGAATCATTCTAGGTGAAGAAAGATCAGGTTTGATAAAGAAAGACCCCCTGAAGAATCTCTGATGGGGTGGATGACCTAGATGATCCAACTTTTCAAAGGACTTCTGTTGGAGTTTTCTCTGAGTTC
Organism: Alexandromys fortis; assembly: GCF_014885135.2. Lineage (NCBI taxonomy): Eukaryota > Metazoa > Chordata > Mammalia > Rodentia > Cricetidae > Alexandromys > Alexandromys fortis. The sequence continues at coordinate 160,540 of NW_026068224.1, forward strand.
TACATCCAGAACAGTTTCAAGACTGCTGGCTGAGATGATCAAACCTCACAGAATACTCCAGTCAAGACTTGATTATAATTCTAAATATTTTAGGTCCCCATAAGATTATCAGCAACCCCAGTTTGCAGGAAGTATTCTGCAAAACCATGACAATATTCCCAAAAAATGGATTATGGATATTTTTCTTTGTTTAAAGTGTTGGTTACAATATGTTATGTATAATGGTCTGGACTAAAAGCTAAACAAAATATATTAGATTCAGAATTCTTGCTTTGAAAATAAAAGGGGGGGAAGTGCTGTGGGACAATGGTCTTTTATCCTGTCATTTATATTATTTTAATAAAATGCTGATTGGCCAGTAGCCAGGCAGGAAGTATAGGTGGGGCAACCAGGAAGCAAGTAGAGGTGGAACAATGAGAACAAGAGAATTCTGGGAAGAGGAAGGATGCTGTTGTCACCCATATACAGAGGAAGCAAGATGAGAATGCCTCGTCCATGAAAGGTACCAAGCCATATGGCTAAGATGGACAAGAATTATGGGCTAATATAAATTATAAGAGTTATAAGAAGACTGAGATAACATGCCAACCAGTTTATAATTAATGTAGACCTCTGTGTTTCTTTGGGGCTGAACAGCTGTGGATCTGGGTGGGAGAGAAACCTCAGTCAACACAGGACCGGGAGAGATGGCTCAGCATTTAAGAGCACCGACTGTTCTTCCAGAGGACTGCGGTTCAACTCCAAGCACCTACAGGGTAATTCATAACTGTCAACAACTAGAGTTCTAGGAGATCTACCACACTCTATGGTTTTTATGGGTACCAGACATGCATGTATTACATAGATGTTCATGCAGACAAAACATAAATACACATAAAATAAGTTTAAAATGAAAATAAAAATACTTTTTAAATATTATGCATATATTTGTTTGTAACAGTTTGGGTAGTAACTTTCTTTTTCAAACTCTAAATGAAAAATAATCCCTTTTGAAAGAATTATATCCCTTACCTCAACTGTCTTATCATCTCAATTTAACCTCATTCATATTTGAAGACAGAGATAATACCTTTTTCCATGGTATCCCAAGCAGTAGAACTTCTGTTTTTCCCTCTCCTGTCACTAGAAACCCCTTACATTCCACATTGCCATATAGCATCAAATTTTATTAGATTTTATGCATGAATATAACAGACGAAAAGACCTCTGTTTGCATACTAGCATGTTTCTCACTATCTTTATCCTTTACCACACCTTTTACAGACTCTTTGAAACTCATATATTTTTTTTTCATTTCTGAACTGTATTATAAGGATTCCAGATAGGATATATGAAACAGTTGTTGCATTGCTTGACCTTTACTAAGTTCAAAGCAAAACAGTTACTATTATTATTTATTAAAATGCTGTACTGCTATGAGATATCTGTCAAAATTCCAATAGTCTTGAGAGTGACACATTTGGGCATTGTCAACAACTATTACTATAGTTTAAGTAAATGAGCCAGGTATTTTAGCACAGGACCTGCATGTTTTAGTCAGAGTAATCTTGGAGCCAAAATGAAGCAAACGGAGATTACGCCATATGGGGACCAACAGGCCCTACACACTTTTGTTACAGGGCGCTAAACTAAAGTGGTTTTAATGAGAATGGCTGCCATAGGCTCATACATGTGAATTCTTGGTTACCAGTTTGTAGAACTGTCTGGGAAGGTTTAGGGGGTTTGGCCTTGTTGGAGGTGGCCTAGTCTTATTGGAAGAGGTGTGCCACTGGAGGTGGACTTTGAGATTTCAAAAGCCTACACTATTCCCAGATAGCTCTTTCTCTCTTCCTCATGGTTGTTGTCTCAACATATAAGTTCCCAGCTACTACACCAGTGTCATGCTTGCCTGGCTGCTGCCATGCTTACCACCATGATGGACATTTACTCACCCTTTGAAACTGTATGCCATCAATAAGCTCTTTTATAACTTATCTTGGTCATGGTATCTCTTCACAGAAATTAAAAAGTAACTAAGACATACAGAAAGCAGATTTGAAATCAGTGTCTGGAAAGCTAAGTTAATATATTAATATTATAGGCAATTGCTAACGAATACCAGCCCAGAAAAAAGAAACAGATAAAAAGAGGCAAAAGAAGGATCATAAAAAAATAGCAGTGAGAATTAACAATCATTTCCATAACAGAGGTAAATCACCATAAGATATTAATCCCTGTGCTATAATTTATGCTTAATTACTTAGAATGAATTGCATACTATTTTTTTAGACAAAATGAATTTGATAACTTTAAACTGTTAAACTGGCAGTATCTTTTTTTTTTTTTTTTTGTCTTTCTCAGTGCGGGCAATACCTCATTCTTTCTAACCTTTATAATTCTTTTTAAACTCTCATGCAATCTTCAAAGGAATATTAAGCTTTCATTTTGCATTTTAAATGATATGTACCTGGTTTACACCTCATAATACAACTCCCCACGCACCCAAATTGCTTTTGCAAATGGAAATTTGAATGGTAAGAGCCTTTTAACGGAAATTCACATTTTGGGGATAATTCTCTACAATACAAGGATTGTACATTTTCTAAATAAGATATATAGCACCACAGGCAAAGTTAGATTGCCCTTATCTTATGGAGCTTAGCAGTTTCCATTTTTTGAATAGTATCAGATAAGCACTCTGTAAAGGCACTACAACAGTTCATTCACTGGCTCTATTTTCCCAAATGTGTAACTACATGCAGAGCACAACAGGTTAGAAAAAGTGAAAATGAATTAAAAAAATTTGTGGTCAAATTTCTATATTCTCTGCATCTGATATCACCACCTGGTGTGTTCAAATAGGTAATAAATCTATTTGAGCAAAGGCATAGGAAATTCCTCTGTACAGAGAAAAGGGTTCTTCTATAAGGGAATCCACAGGACTTCAGGCCATTCTCATGTAGCAAAATCCCACTTAAAACAAATCTTCCCTTTCTCTTGGGATTGCCTGTAATCCTGGGATTAGGTGGATCAGTATTGGCTGTGCTTTCTCTTTGCTCAGAGAATTTGCTCAAGTTGTATGGGGCTCATTCTATTTTTCTTCAAATTTCAAAACCTAGTGTGGAGAACATTTTACTTAGTAATGAATTTCTCAAGGTGGTCTTTGATCAATGATTCTACTTTATATTCTCCGGGGTCAAATCTGATTCTCAAAAGCTTAATTTCATCAGCTTGGAATGAATCATGAAAGCAAATGTTGCCTATAGCCTCTATGTTACTAATAGACTGTGAGAGAGACATGACTTACTTTCCCTTGTTACTCTTCTCTGCTGTGGTACCATGCTGTAATTAAATACTAGTTAAATGCTTGTAGAATGAGTGCATGACCAACTGTACTAATGGACATAGCTAGAACTCATAGCACACTTGTTTGCTATTGCACAGAATTAGCTTAAACTGGGGAATCTATATGACTAGGTTTAAACTTTGGCACAGACACATGCTGAATTAATCTGTAAAGAGCTCAACAACCTTTGAGTTTTTCAAATTTCTTTTTGTGAAAAAGACTGGACAAATGAAAACATTCTATATTTTTCAATTTAGGTGATTGAAATATTCAGAGTAAAGCAGAAAATCATAGTGTTTTATCAAAAGGCTTCTTGACTTTCAATTCACCTTGCTTTCCTTACTGTTAAATCATTGGTGTATTGATCTTTGACCGTGTTTGACAATGTTAATTTTACTCACATTGGGCAAATGAGATGTCTTTTCTTTGCATGTGTTAATTCTTGTCTATTGCACACACAGATGCACAATCCATTTTAATGGGAACTTCTCCAATGCCTCTTATAAATATAGTACATTAAGTAGATATAAATGCTATGCATTTTTCATAAAAGCAAAAAAAAATTGAGAGACAGGAATATGTGAATTATAAATGCTATTCTTTTTAGTTTCCATCTGAAACCTCCAAGAAATATACAACACTTAACTCTCATCCCATTGCTCTAAGAAAGAATAGGAGGAAGATATTAAAAAGAGTTTCTGCTCCGCCTTCACAGATCATTATTTTATTTTCCAGAAGTGTATCCTATTCCGGGAAGACAGATATGTCCCATTGATCTTAGAAATATGTTGTTCCATGGCTGCAATTTCTTTCTCTGAAATCATCTTCTGGTACTTTAAATTTATTACCAATTGGCTGCTGCAGTGTGGTTTTCAGTTGCTGAAAATTTAGAGACCATTACAAAAGTGAGGTTTGGAGTAATTTCCTGGACTTTGTTGCATGTCAAAGTCCCCTCCCACAGATTTTTTTTGTCACTCCCTTGGCTGCCAGTCTCAATGGGCAGGACCATCTTTGTACTTGTTTGGATCTGCTACAAGGAACACTTTCCATAGCCAGCCTTCATTAAGATTGTAATTTTCTATTTTCTAAGAGGAAAACCTGAAGCATAAATATTAAAACAAATCTGGAAAATAAAATCCACACCCAAAATCCTAATTCAATCTGTCAGATGGCTTCATTTGCTCCGAGTCCTCATGGCATAATGACTGCTGCTGTTTGTCACAAGTGTCTGGGTCACAGAAGTCAATATTTAGATTTATTACCATGAAGTAAATAATTCATTATCCTGTACACAATGATGAAACTGGTGGTGTAGACCAAAGAGGAAATAGCCCTATTAAGGGACAAAAGCTCGGGAGAACTTCTCCTTCAGAAAGGAACAGTGTTTTTGATTTTCGCCATTATGACAGGTGTAAGATGTTATCTTAAAGTTGTCTTGATTTGCATTTCCCTGATCGCTAAGGAAGTTGAGCATGACCTTAGGTGTCCTTTGGCCATTTGAACTTCTTCTGTTGAGAGATCTCTGTTCAGCTCAGTGCCCCATTTTATTGATTAGCCTTTTACGGTCTAGTTTCTTGAGTTCTTTATATATTTTGGTGATCAGACCTTTGTCAGTTGTGGAGTAGATGAAGATTTTCTCCCAGTCAGTGGGTTGTCTTTCTGTCTTAGCAACAGTGTCCTTTGCTTTACAGAAGCTTCTCAGTCTCAGGAGGTCCCATTTATTCAATGAGGCCCTTACTGTCTGTGCTGCTGGGGTTATACGTAGGAAGTGGTCTCCTGTGCCCACGTGTTGTAGAGTACTTCCCACTTTCTCTTCAATCAGGTTCAGTGTGTTTGGACTGATATTGAGGTCTTTCACCCACTTGGACTTGAGTTTTGTGCATGGTGATAGATATGGGTCTATTTTCATTCTTCTACAGATTGACATCCAGTTTTGCCAGCACAATTTGTTGAAGATGCTCTCTTTTTTCCATTGTATACTTTTAGCTCCTTTATCGAAAATCAGGTGTTCATATGTTTGTGGGTTAAAGTCAGGGTCTTCTATTCGATTCCATTGGTCGACTTCTCTGTTTTTATGCCAATACCAAGCTGTTTTCAATACTGTAGCTCTGTAATAGAGTTTGAAGTCAGGGATGGTAATGCCTCCAGACGTTCCTTTATTGTATAAGATTGTTTTGGCTATCCTGGGTTTTTTGTTTTTCCATATAAAGTTGTTTATTGTCTTCTCCAGATCTGTGAAGAATTTTGATGGGGATTGCATTGAATCTATCGATTGCTTTTGGTAGAATTGCCATTTTTACTATGTTGATCCTCCCAATCCAAGAGCAGGGGAGATCCTTCCATTTTCTGGTGTCCTCTTCTATTTCTTTCTTCAAAGACTTAAAGTTCTTGTCAAATAGATCTTTCTTGGTCAGTGTAGCTAAAAGAAGTCTAAGAGAAGATCTATTTGTGGTGATGCTTCTGGTATCTCATAATTGTCTCATTAGCATTTCCTCCAGTTACCCTTGGTCACAGACTCCAACATTCTTGCACTAGGCATGACACTAGGCATTCAAAGTTTGGTGGATTCAGGTTCAATTTAAGTCTCAGTGTTCATCAGTAACCATGCTCACTGAAAACAAAATAAGAACTCATAACACTCAGGCCATGCAATAAACTAGCAGTTGTCAGTGAGTTTGAGTTTGTCATCAGTACACATGTTTTAACACCCCCTTACTATTTTTGATGGATGTTCTTTAACTGTTTTCCTTGCCCTAATTTGGATACTGAACTAAATAAGTTCCCTTATCTCTGAAAATAAGTGAATATGCTTACATTTCTTACAGTCTGTATTTTTATTAGAGCAAACCATTTGAAAAAAAAATCAATTTCGTCTCCACCTGCCTATCAAGGGCTGGATTAAGGATTTATAAGAATTGAAGAAAGCACTTGGAAAGCAAAGAACACTCCCTGACTGCTGCTCTCCCTTCACTTCTCCCAGAGCAAAGCTAGAATACTGATTTGGATGGAGGATTCACTTCTAGGGAAGGAAATGCACTTTTAAATGTTTCCCTTTGAAATGTGAATGTGATTATGAGTATTGTACAAATGCAGTTGGCATTACTGGCATATTTAACTTTCAGCACATAATGCACAGCCTTGATTTAGAAACTTAAATAGTTTATTTTTTATGAGCTTTCCATTCCCCCTTTAAGCTTGTGTTGCATAAGCTTAATGGGCTCACTCAGCTTCATTGTGGAAAGATCTGCAGGTGAATAGCAGTAGGCGCATGAGCTTTGAAGGGCTTATTTTGCCAGGCTGCACCTCCAGCTTACTGTTTAGAGATGTACTGTTCTGTATGCACTGATTTTCTCACCGCAGAACTCTGATAATATTTATTGCAGAAAGGAAATGTCTCCCTCAGTCTTTCCCATTTCTTCAGTAAGTTAGGTTTTAACTAAGGTGATTCCCGAATTAAACTGACAAATCCAGATGTCTGAAATTTAGGATTTAATTTATGGATTTCATCTACAGCATATCAGCATCAAAATGTCAGCGACAGTAAGTCACAGCAAGGGGAAGTTTCAGTGAATTTGGAACTTTCAGTTCATGTCATTGTTGTGTCATTTCATATTGGGCAGAGCAGTGGGATTGAAGGGTTTGGTGAGACAAATTTAGTGCTTAAATATTGCTTCAAACTAAAGATTGACTCTGGCACATGGGTGGAATAAAGCATATCTTTAGAGGAATATGTGCAGTTTTCACAGAAAAAAAAAAAAAAGAAAAAAACACTGCTAGAGACGATAGAACCAGAATCCATCTCAGCAAAACCACATACTTTGAAAGCCCAAATACCAATGTCTTCGGTTACTCAGAAAAAAATATTTAAAGAGATGTCTGTTGAGTTTTGACTCTCATGGTTTTAAAAGTATTTCTGCTGTTCTCAAGTTTCTGAGATATCTGTTTACTAGATATTTGAAACCAAATACTTTCAAATGTTCATATTTATCTGAGAATTTTGCATATCTAAGAAGATATATAAACTCCACAAATTAATTTGTTCTATTTTAAAAATAATATTAAAATTCATTTATTCTGTTATTACGGGGTACCCACCAGAGATAATCACTCAGACACACTGTAGCAAATTGATACTCTTTGTTACAGTAATCTAGGGATATATTCAGGTGTTTGGGGACCCAGTTGTAGCCCCAAACATTTAGGACAAGGGACTTTCAAAGGCTAACCAATACCCTGGTATATTGCTATGCATGCACAAGCAAGCAGATTAGCAGAAGCTGTGATAGCTGGAGCATCTTGACCTTGGGTTCTTAGAGTAGAGTTGGGTAATTTTCCATGAGATTCTCCAATAAATTCTAGCTAATCTAAATGGCCTCAGAAAAATGCAAGATAGAAGAATCCCTGTACTGCCTTCCCCTGTCACACTATGAAAGATCATACTTGGTTAGTGTTGTATGGTGGTTTCCTCAAAATTGCAACCTTCTCTTTTGGAAGTAAACATATTCTCGCATGTCTAGGAAAGTGAAAACTGGGAAGATTCTTGAAGGTCCATCTCCAACTTTATAAGAAGAGCTTTAACAATTAGCAGGAGTCTGACTACATGTCAAGCTATTAAGCTCCTACAAGCTGGTGGAGAGAGTTCTAGTGTTGCAGAGTTCATAAGTATCCTTTGGTACCAAAATGGTTTTTTCAGCGATGCAACTAGTTTTGAGTCATCACTAATATTGTAAGTAACCTCTCAGACTTTTTTCTGTTAGTATTCCCAATAAAATCTCATTGGTTCACCAAGTTGGTCTTTGGCACAATCATTACTTTTCTGGCTAATAGTTCCATTCCTGGGGTTCATTGAACTGTGTATGTGTGTGTGTGTGTGTTGTGTTGTGTCTCCCCAGAAAAGTCTGTGTCACAATAGTTAGTGAAATTTATTCTGAAAAAAAAATTAGATTTGAGGCTATTTTGTTGTTGTTGGAGGAGCAGCGGGCTGCGTCCCTGGCACCCGACCACCCACATGGCTAGCTTATTCCCCGAAATAATTACACAGAAACTGTATTCTTTTAAACACTGCCGGGCCCATTAGTTCCAGCCTTTTATTGGCTAGCTCTTACATATTGATCTAACCCATTTCTAATAATCTGTGTAGGGCCATGAGGCAGTAGCTTACCCAGAAAGACCTTAACCTGCGTCTGCCTCGGGTCAGAGAATCATGGCGACTACCTGACTCAGCTTCTTTCTCCCAGCATTCTGTTCTGTTTACTCCACCTATCTAAATTCTACCCTATCAGAGGGCCAAGCAGCTTCTTTATTAATTAACCACACTTTTATTGATTAGGAAAATGCATACTAAAAGTAATTTGAAATTTCAACACATACCAGTCAGAATGGTTAAGATTAAGAAAACAACTGATAACAAATGGTGCTGAGGATGTTGGTCAAGGGGAATATTCACTGTTGATGAGATCACGTATCAGTTGTAATCATCTCCCATTCTCTCACCTTCCTTTTCAATTGGTTATTACTTTTGATATAATTTTTTTAGTTTTTTTTTTCTGTCCCATTAATTGTTGGACCTTATTCCTGAGCAAATGGAGTCCTATTCAGGAAGTCCATTGCTACACCTACATATTGTAGGGTACTGCCTTTATTTTTTACATTTTTTGGTTTGACATTGATTCTTTGATACATTTGTAGTCCATTGTGTGTTTGTATGTATGTGTGTAGGTATGTGGGTGTGTGCAGGATGCCAGATATGGGTCTAATTTCATTATTTTGCACTTGAGTTTTTCTTAGTGCTATTGTCTAAAGATGTTTCATCCTATTCTTTTCTTTTTCTATCCTCTTCTTCTTAGCAAGAAGAAAGGGAGAGAAACTGAGACAGAGATAGACAGACATAAACACAGAGGTAGAATGAATGTTAGATTGTAGATAATGGTTGTAGAGAAAATTCAATGTCATTTTCTCCCAATTTAAGTGTCCTTTATTCACAATAATTTAAAGGTCATGAAACAAAACCAAGTAGAGAAAAGTAAGTCTCCATTTCCCTGGAGACTAGTTCATTTTAATTGAAATCTGATTTCCAAAACAACAGCATTCTGTACAAAGCACTGAGGGGAGAAAATAATCTTTAAAATACAAGAAAAAAATAATTTGGGAAAACCATACAATGTTGAAAGGTAGAGCCTATGTGGACAGAGGGAATAAAAGAAATTTTAGTAAGAAGTGAAAGAATAAAACAGGAAAGAAGGACATAAGCAATGAAGGGAATTTCATAGAACTCAAAACATATTTATTTATTTATTTATTTATTTATTTATTTATTTATTTGACTTTAGGTGGTCAGTAACACTTGCCTCAAAACCATTAATGTTTAGTATGGTTATTTCTATTGAAAATAGAAAACAAATTATGTACGCAATATTTCAGGATAAAAAAAAAGATATAAGTTGACAATTTGTTGACAATTAAATAGTGATGTATATTCTTGTGGGCAGACAACTCCAGTATGTCTAATCTTTCAGAATATCAGATTTTTATAGCTTTTAGAGTAATAAGACACACTTATTTTATGTATTTAAATAGCCAAAGTAAAATATCAATCTTTATTCATTTAAAGACAATGAAAGCTTGAACCTATGATTTAAATATGAACATTCTTCTAGATATATTTCTTAAAGTTCCTAGTTCCAAGTTCCGAGAAATGTTATATCATGACAGGAACTTCATATTCATATAGAGTTTGGTCAGGACTAGAAAAACACAACAAATAAGCTGTGTTGTTATAAAATAGTGAAAGACCAAAAACCACTCACCCTCCTACTTGGGAATGTGGATATCATGTTCTCTCGATTGTTTCCTGTTTTCTGGGGCCATAGCAGTTTTTGGGAAAAAATATGATTACGGTCAAGCCCTGGAAGAGCTAGCCATAACATTTGTTGTCCAGTCTCTGTGCAATAGGAAAGTACATGGCTTATCTGCATTCCTGACTAGAATATTCTGTGAGGCTGAACCATCTCCTCCAGTAGTCTTGAAGCTCTTCTGGATACAAAACTCTGAAGAAACTGCAACAAAGGAACTTTGGGAGACTGGATTACATGATCCACACATTTTCATTGGTTTCTGGTTCCCTTGCTCTGAAATCACACAAACTTTTAAAGGTAACATACATAATAAGTATGGCCTGTGCATTGTACATAAGTCAGCCAAAGATGATGTTTTATTTTATGCTTGAGTAGTTAAAAATATATGTTATCTGTCTTTTAGTTTGATTTGGTTTATTTTTTATGTCTGTAGCCAGGACTTTTAGGGGTGTCTCCAGTGATCAAATCTGATCTCTATCAATCTTGAAACCTTGAGTGAATCTACCGCCTTTTGTTTTCTGTGGAAACAAAACAGAACCTTTTCTGCAACTTAAAATATTTTTACTTCCATTTTGAAGGTAAGACTTTTTAAAAACATAGTTTTTTTTTAATTTAGCATATTCCATAATTCAATGTTTCTCAACAGCATGAAAAAATTAAGTCAACAAGACACTATAAATAAGATGTGGATGCTCTTTTGTAGGCTGTGAATATGTTTTATTACCATTAATAAAGAAGCTGATTTGCCCACTAGCTATGCAGAATAGAGTCGGGTGGGATATCCAAGCAAAGATGAAAAGAAAAGAAAGGTAGAGTCTGGAAAACACCAGCATCCTTCAGAGAGGCAAGATGTGAGGTATCAAGCCATGAATCTCACAGTAAAATATAGAATAATAAATGGGTTAATTTAAGTTGTAGGAGCTAGTAAATAAGGCTGAGCTCCAGTGATTTAGGGAAATCTGACACCTCTCCACCTGTTGGTCATTGCATTTCAGAATGTTTTATACACCAGAAATTTCTGACCATTCACAGCTTGTAGCAATTCTTCCCCAGGTATACAATAGGTATTTGATAAATATATATTTAATTCAATCACAATTCAATAGGATTATTATTTACAATCAATCTGATAAGATATTAGTGTTTCTATTCACCTTTTGAATTGATGGGCAGATTCAATAATTAAGAGATGCACTATGTTAAGACCACCAAAGCTACATCAATTTCATTGATCTATTTTTGTTTTGTGCAGGAGTGTTCTATTAAGCTTTTCCTTCTGTTAAATTCAGCAGCCTTGTCATGCATTCAAGAATATAATTATAAGGTATTATACATTTCAAAATCTATTCATTGATTTGTGGCCATAAAATTAAACCTTACTAAAATTACATTTGGAAATATATATCTCTGTGACATGTATTTGTGATATATTCAGATGAAAAGGAATACATAGGTTGGATGCAAAAGTTTGTATGTGTATGCAATCATTTTTCTCTAATAAATGCAAAAGAAACTATGGATTTTCTATTACTATTATTCAATTCTAGTTAATTTAGTTTTTCACTTTTAAATAGACAAACATAAATCAACTATTTTCTTGAAATATAATATTGGGCTTATTTAAAGAAACATCCTAATACAGGGCCTGGTTCATAGAACATGCTGTATTTGGATTTCTGGCTGAGATCAGAAAGTCTCAAAACTTTAAATTTGTTATCTACAGAGAATCTTCAAAAATAGTGGCTTCTAAAGTATCATGGACAAGGACAAAACTTGAAGATGTTGTCCATGTATAGCATATCTGCTAAAATGGAAATAAAGGAAAATTCTGTAAACTAATAAACAAATTAATTCTGAACTATTGCTTCAAAGACATGGTCTGTTAGCTAGCTAATTTATTATTACTGTGACAAAAATACCCGACAGAAACCATCTCAAGAAGGGAGAACTTATTTGGACTACGGTTTGAGAGATTCTAGTGGAAGGCTTTATTGTCCTGTTTCTGAGACCTTGGGAAGGCAGGCAAAATCTTGGCTGTGTATTGGGGTGTGTCTATGAGGTGCTTGTTCATCTCATGGTGGGTAAGAATCACAGGATAGGAGAAGAGTCCAGGATAAGATAGCTTTTCAAAAGCATTCTTGATGAATCACTTCCTCTAACTAAGCCAAATCTAAAGATCTCAGACTTCTTGAAACAGAACTACCATCTGCAACTACACATTTATAATATGGGCCTGAGAGAGGTATTTGATGTACAGATCATGTATATAATCTTTTTATTACTTTTGGCACCACACTTTATTGGTAGCTCTAGAGAGGAAAAAAAATGATACAATTTACATAATTTTATAGACTTTTTTATTTTTTTGTTAAATTTGTTTTAATTATGTGTGTAAGTCTCTCTCTCTGTCTCTCTCTCTGTCTCTCTCTCTATCTCTCTCTCCATCTCTGTGTGTGTGTGTGTGTGTGTGTGTGTGTGTGTGTGTGTGTGTGTGTATGTGTACATGAACGTAGGTTTCAGCCATGGCTTAAGAAATGTTCCTGGAGCAGTTGTGAGCCTCCTGATGTAGCTGCTGGGAACTGAACTTGAGTTCTCTGGAAGAGCAGTACACTCTTAGCTGCTGAGACATCTCTCTACTTCCATCATACTATACTTTAATGTCAATATTTTTTCCCATTAAAGTAGCTTCATGAAAGCAAGGATCCTAGTTAACTGATTCTAAAGCTTACTTTAGTGACAGGCATTGTTCATGACATGAAATAGATACTTGATAAGTGATAAAAACATTGTAAGAGACTAAACTTGAAGTAGAAGACTTTTTTAAAGATATGCAGAAAACAGAAACATACAAATACAAGTTGAAAGAAAATGCTATTTACAAAAAAAAGGCCTTTGTGTAACAAGCAAGAATAAATATATTAAGGAATCCATAGCTGTTCACATCCTCATATTTAGAATGGTCAGTTCATAAACACTGAATATATTTAAAGACTGGTTCAGATCTCAACCTTCCAGGTACAATGTCTGAAAATACAGAGATTATGTTGATAGAACAGAGAACCTACATAGAAAGACATCAAAAGTTGGAGACTGAGTAAGAGCCTGACACCAAAGGTCAGATGAATAAGGCCAGTTCATATTATGTCGTCGCATTTCTGTAGTCTTCAAACATCAATTCATTTTCAGTAGTGCTCAGGAGACCCATGAACATAATAGCAGATACTTTGTCTGATGTAGAAGTGTGTGTGTGTGTGTGTGTGTGTGTGTTAATGTGATTAGATGACGCAGAAAAAATTCTACTTTCAATAAGTCATAGATACCTCCATGTCCTTTATAAGAATACCATCCAGGCAAGTTTTTCTCTGAAGAATTACAGTTTTAATGAAAGAAAACCCTATGATGCCTCTGTGGTGTGTCTAAGAAACACCATACAGTGTGCTAACAAATCAAAATAAGATTTACAGCAATAACCAAACTTTCTGGGGGGTAACACAATGATGTGGGAGAAGGCAGTTTGGATTTTGAGTCAATTTTGTAGAGGGTGGTCATGTCACATCCCACTGGAGACCAAGCTGTTATAAATACTTTTCTTCTGATTTCATAAAAGAGAGATAAATTAACAAATCTCAGTTTAATTATTGCAGGCTTTTGAGAGAAAGTACTCTTATCTTTGGTACTCATAACATCTTAGTAGCTGAATCTATTTCATCATATTTTTGATGATGGTGAGTAAGGAGATGACATTAAATGAAATAATCTGTCATAAGTCTTTGAGGATGAGGTATATTATGTCTGTTACAGATGAGCTTACAAATGTTTTATTTTGATTTACATTAATATTTGCTCAATGATATGCTTTCTCATTCTTTGTATACTTCATTGTTTTTGTTGTTAAACGTGCTTATATTTTTAGAATGTTGTTTTAAAATAACCCATAGTTCTTTAAGTTTGGAATTTCTCTAACACAAAACTATGACAACTTACAATTTTGGTGTTTGCTAAAATATTTATACTTTATTTCTATTCTTATGTCACTTTGTTTTCTCCCATCCTATTATATGGATTGATTTTTTCCCCTGCGTTTCTCCTTTTCTCTATTCAGGTTTTGAGAATAATCTGTCTTTTCCTCAGGTGATTGTCTTTATGTTTTTATTAGTGTATATAAATCCACTAATTAATTTTGCTTAAACATTTTGTTTTTGGATAATTAAAGATTCATGTACAACAATAAAATAATGTGAAGAAAACTGTATGTACTCTGTTCCAGTTTTCCCCAATAATATCATCTTCCAAAACAATACTGAAATATCATAAACAGGGGTTGAGTATGTAATTCAGTGACAGAGTATTTACTAGCACACAGAAAATCCCAGGTTAGATCTTTGGCTTCAAAAACAAAAAGAAAACAACCAAACAAACACAAAGGAGGGCTTGTGCCAGGCCCAGCAGTTGTGGGTTCCCCAGTTAGCACTCTCTTCTTCCTTCTCTAGAAACTCCACACCATTGCTATCTGAGGACCTACCCTCCTCAGTTTCCACAGGGGGAGCTACCCCGTCCCAGACCTCAGACTACCTCCATTTGAGGAACAAACCTAGGCCTGTGCAGGTGCTGGCCAGAAAACACTACCTTCTTGCTTATTCTGTAACCCAAGCCACTACCATCTGAGGACCTATGCTGAGCCACTGGCACATTTCAAAGAATTACTCTTTTCTGCCTTCCCTTTGGAACCCAAACACTGTGAGTTGGATATCCTTGTTGAGTTCTAGTTTGCAGCACTGCACTGGGAATTATCATCTTCTCTCTGGTACCATAGCCTAAAATTTTGAAGCTGTACAGAAGGTTCATTCATGAGTCAGATACTCTACTTTGCTCTAGCTGAGCTAGAACTACTTTTTCTGTATGGCCCCAGGATTGGACCCCAAACACGACCCAGGAGAGGCAAAATATTCAAGTTTGGAAAAAAAATAGAAATTCAAATATGCACTCAATAATGGTTGGACAGGTATTGATACCAAAAGCTAAACCAAGAACTTGATCCCATGTGCCCTAGTACAACGAGAAAATGTTAGAAAAAAAAAAAAAACATGTATGTCCTCCAAAAACTAGTACTCTCATGGTAATGTCCCCTGAGGAAAGTACCCCAGAGAGTAAACTCCAAATAACAATTATAAATTTGCTCAAAAATCTCAGGAAAGATATGACCAAATTTCAGAATAAAAGCATAGGGAAAAACAACCAAATAGTTTAGTGAAATTAGAAAGACAATTCAGGATATGGAAGCAGAATTTGTTAAAGAGATAGAAATTCTGAAGAAAATTAAAACTGAAGTGAATTTTGTAATGAAAAATTGAGTAAATCTAATAAAAAGTCCTGTGGAAAGACTCACCAATAAAATAGATTAAGTGTAAGACAGACTATCAAGACTTAAAGACAAGGTAGAGAATTGGATCACTCAAAGAAAATTATGAAAATTTAAAAAGAACAGTGAAAAATGCAGGATCTTTGAGAAACCATGGAAAAGACAAAATTTATTAATTATGGATGTAGAAAAAGAAATAATCTAGATTAAAGACATAGAAAACATTGTCAGCAAAATCACAGATAATTTTTTAAATCTAGAAAAAGAGATGCCTATTTAGATGCAAGTGGCTCACAAAACATTAGATATACAGGGCCAGAGAAGAAATTTCCCAATGTCATATAAGAGTCAGAACTCTAAATGTGCAGAACAAAGGAAGGATGCTGAAAGCTTCAAGACAGAAAGACCAACTTATGTAGAAAAACAAGCCTCACAGAATAAGAACCAACTTCAGTGGAAGCTTTAAAAGCCAGAAGAGTTTGAACCAATGCTCTACAAGTTCTGATGCACCTCAAATGCCAGTCAAGAGCAACATTAAAAGCTGTTAAAATTGAAGAAAGAAAATATTGACAAGATAAAGGCACAGTAAAACATTTATGGCCACCAATAGACAATATTGGAAGGAATACTTCAGATCGAAATGGAGAATAAATATACCCACAGATGTCAGAGGGATAAAACATTGTTGGAATAGTGGTAAATAAAAGAGGACTAAGAAAACAGGCACCATTAAAATCAACAAGATGATAGTAATCAATCCACATCCATCTATTGCACAAGTTCTAATTGGTCTCAATAATAAAAACCCAGAGCCAGATATAAGGGTAAATGGTGAAAGATCAGAGAGACAAAGGAACAAGCCACAGCCAAATCTTGTCTTGCTTACTCTTCAACTGAAAGGGGCTGAGCTCCTGTCTTCTCCCAACTTATATTACTATCTCCAACCAGCCATATCACTTTCTATCTGTTTGTACAGACCTCCAGACCTCTATGGTTAGCTAGTGGTTAGCACTGCCCTCTGATATTCAGGCAAGTTTTTTTTTTTTTTTTAAGTTGAAGGTCTTGGATTTTATTTTTTCTATGATTATTTATTTATTAAAGGTTCCTGTCTCCTCCCTACCACTTCCTCCCATTTCCCTCCCCCTCCCCAATCAACTCCCCCTCCCTTGTCAGCCCAAAGAGCAATCAGGGTTCCCTGCCCTGTGGGGAGTCCAAGGACCTCCCACCTCCTTCCAGGTAGAGTAAGGTAAGCATCCAAACAGCCTAGGCTCCCACAAAGCCAGTATGTGCAGTAGGATCAAAACCCAGTGCCATTGTTCTTGACTTCTCAGCAGTTCAGACAAGTTTTATTTGTTAGAGGACTAACAAAGTATCACCACATCTATCTATTAAATGTAGGTGGTTTTACCTCCCCAAATCAATACGCCCAAGTTAGCAGGCTACATTATTAAAAAGCAAGTTTTTTATTTGATACATTCAAGAAACACACATCATCACCAAAGACAGATGATATTTCTAAAATGATAGGGAAGGTATTCTAAGAAATTAAAACAGGAAATAAATAGGAATTACTATTCTAATATATCTGATTAAATAACATCAAATAAAGCTAATAAAATAATGTCACATCATACCAATCAAGGGTATAACCCATCAAGGGAATATTGCAATAGTAAACAAATTTGTGCCAAATTATTAACCCTCATCACTTAATAAAATATTTAACAATACTAAGAGCCCAGTAAACATTGAAAGACTGAAAACGTCTATATTTTAATACATTTGTACTTGTCTTTTATCATCTAAATATTAATATCTGTTACCAGTAATCAGGATATGACTAAAGCATGCATATATGCTGAGTCACATATTACATAATGACAGAAAAATATTCTGAGAAAGGTTTCATTAAGTAGCTATGTTGCTTTATGAGGATCATATAGTTGCACAAACAGATCATATCTATCAGTTACTCAAGTTGGCTTTGTAATGTAGTCAAGAAATGTTGAAAGTATAATGCATATGAGGGTGCTTCAGTTGTAAAGGAATACTGTTCTTGTTAAGTCTTTCTACAATTAGAATAAGTACCATTCAAAGTAATTATAAAAGTATAGTAAAATATATATGCAATAACATAGTATTTATTACCAAGTATTATGTACAATGCAAAATTATATATACTAATCTTTATAATCTTTCTAAAATTGTAAGTTTACTTAAATGAGCTTCAACATGAGCACATGAATAATACATTGAATTATTGTACCATGCTTATTGTGTGATGTGAATTTTTCAATTCCACTATGGCATTTTAAGATCATGTTTACATATCTGTTCTGGAGGTAACCAAAATGATTTGTAATGAATGATTGCATGTATGCATATGCACTATTATGTTTTATACAATTCACTTATTTAATTCTCACAACATACCATGTATCAATCTTTTTCAGAAACTGTGTCATACACAGTTCATATGACTTGTCCATGTTAATAATACCCAATAAATAGTCAAGTTGGAATTTAATTAACTCAGGTAGTTTTTTTCAAAATCTATGGTCACTCAAAATACATTAAGAAACCTTACATTACTGATAGTGATATAGACTTCATGTGATATATATAGAGCAAAGTTAAATGAAAAAAAAATAACCTTGGCCTTGTCAGCTTATACTGATGTTATCCCTGTGGCTCTCTCCAATCTTCCCTTTACCTTTAATCTTCCCTTCCTTTTTCATGCCATTTATATTTTTTATATATAAACCAGGTTAATTACCATGAAATAACATTGAAAATCTAAACTGTATAGCTTTAATGATTACCAAAAGTAAATATTACATTTTTTTAAAGCCAGGGTCTTGCATTGTAGCCTTGGCTGGCTGGAACTTGCTTTGTCTATCAGACTGTCTGGGAATTCACCAAGATCTGCCTGTTTCTGCCATCCGAGTGCTGGAATCAAAGACATATGGCAAAACACCAAGCTTGAAGTTCGTATTAGTAGTGCCAACGTTTTTCCTTTTATCTTTCTTATTCCTAAGATCAGAAATGATTTGAATCTTGTCTTTTGGTCACGTCTTTGAATCTTATGTTAGGCTGCTTGGATTGTCATAAGAGAAAGAGAATGGCAGGGTGATTGAAATAACAGAAATTATTTCTCACAATTCTGAAGGATTAAGAGACCAAGATAGTTTGTATTTTAAAGTGTATTCTTTCAGTTTGTAGTTCCTTGACATCTCCTCATGCTTATACAACTGTTGCTTTATGTACACACAGAATATGATCACCAAGTTTTTTCATATAGTCATTTATTCCATTGTGGCAGTGTTATTCTCTGGCCTCATTTAAACCTCAATAACTCCATGAGTACCATCTCTAAATACCAACACATTAGGAGTCAAGAATTGTGAATTAATGGAGGAACGCAAACATTCAAATTTGAGGATGATGAAGAAACAAATAGCAACACTAAAGACTTGTATAAATACCTGATACTCTGAGAAAATTTAAGTTTTCAAAACTATCATTTAAAAAGTAATTTTCCAAGCGAAAAACAAAATATGGTTTTACACATAACAGACACATATTTTTCATTTCTTTATTTTAGATAGGTATCAGCATTATGGTCAATGACAGTTCTTGGAAGTTTCTAGTTACTTGCACAATTTATGATTATTTCTGGAAATCTTTCCCCACCCGGAGCTGCCCAGAGCTCAAAGCAATTATCTAGCAAAGAATTGTATCAACAACCAAGAATATACTCTACATCTCAAAAATTATTAACCTGCTGCAGAGTGGAAAGGAACACCAACAAATTCTTTTGTGTGGCATTGCTGTAGCTTTTATTTTCTTGTACCCATAGGCCTAAATCTTATAACTGGGATGCAAAGTTGCACGCCTTACATGTTGAAAAGTGAGTGTTAAAATTATTTCACTGCTTTCTGTTCTCACTCATATTTGATTTCTAGCCATAAATAAAGGACATTGAGCCTATCATTCGTGATCCTAGAGAAGCTAAATAAGAAGGAGAACCCAACGAAAAACATATAGGCATCCTCCTGAATATTAACCTTCATCAGGCGATGAAAGGAGACAGAGACAGAGACAGAGACCCACATTGGAGCACCAGACAGAAATCTAAAGGTCCAAATAAGGAGCAAAAGGAGAGAGAGCACGAGCAAGGAACTCAGGACCGCGAGGGGTGCACCCATACACTGAGACAATGGGGATGTCCTATCGGGAACTCACCAAGGCCAGCTGGCCTGGGTCTAAAAAAGCCTGGGTTAAAACCGGTCTCGCAGACAATGAGGACTACTGAGAATTCAAAAACAATGGCAATGGGTTTTTGATCCTACTGCACGTACTGGCTTTGTGGGAGCCTAGGCAGTTTGGACGCTCACCTTACTAGACCTGGACGGACGTAGGTGGTCCTTGGACTTCCCACAGGGCAGTCCTTTGTTCTTTGGGCTGACAAGGGAGGCGGACTTGAATGGGGGAGGTGGAGGGAAACGGGAGGCGGTGGCGGGGAGGAGGAAGAAATCTTTAATAAATAATTAATAAAAAAAGAAAACCCACGGGGGGGGGAAAGAAAATTCTTTCACTGTTACTTTTGTATATATATATGGAACAGGCTATATTTGTGTTGTTTAAACAATAACAGGCTTCCTAGTTAAATGACCATAATTTTAAACTCTGAAGAACTGATGCTCTATAGACTCCACAATCTACATTTAGTTATAGAACTCCACTGATATGGCAAGGCCACTTATTCATATCCATTTCATTTCAAAAAAAGAGGCAGATTGTGACTCTGTGTGTGTTTATGTGTATGTGTGTGTCTGTACACAAGTTACACCAAACACACTCTAGTAAGCAAGTTATATACTTGGCTCTATAAACCTAGACTTTTACAGATGATGTGGAGAAAGAATCGATTTCTTTAATGCTTTTAACAGTTCTGCTAGGTTCCTTCCTTGTTTGTGGAGTCAGAGCTTTTCTTTTCCTTTCTCAATGTTACCTTTTCCTTTCACTACTGATTTGGCTTTGACATAAGACAAAGAGGTTAA
Organism: Alexandromys fortis; assembly: GCF_014885135.2. Classification (NCBI taxonomy): domain Eukaryota; kingdom Metazoa; phylum Chordata; class Mammalia; order Rodentia; family Cricetidae; genus Alexandromys; species Alexandromys fortis. The sequence goes on from NW_026068224.1 coordinate 181,141, forward strand.
TGGACTGCCCAGTTCTTTCCTTGCTCTTACATTGTTCTCTGACAATCACTGTATGCTCTGTCTTCTTTCACATCGATTTGGGAGGACGTTTTACACTGTTGAATAATGAACCCCTCGAACTGAACTTGTACACCCTTTAAAACAGAAAATACATTTTGTATGACTTTTGAAACCTGTGAAATCCCAACTCTGGTGTGGGGGATCCTAGTAGGCAGTCTTTGTCTGCTCCATACTTACACTAGCCAAAGCTTTGGCACTTGGTAAAAGCGGCTGCGTGCATGTGCTTATTTGGAGAAAACAAATTGGCTTTCTCAATAAAGCAAATGACCTTTTTATTTATAGATGCTGTTTGGGTATTCGTTTTTGAAAGCAAAAATATAAAAAATAAAACATGTTTTTTACAGTTAAATCTATTTGAGTTTTCACCTTCCCAGTATTAGCTACCTTTTCAGGAAATAAATTGCTTTGTCTTTTAATGTCAATTTTTTCTTGATCTGGACTGTTTTTTTTTTCTTTTGAACAATCTTCATTGAATTTTAAATATTGCTTTATTTTCAAGTATGTGCATAATTTTCCTGCCCATAAACCAAAATATGAAGGAAAAATGTCATTGAAATCATTCTCACAATAAATAAAACATGCACATACTTGTTGGAGAGAAGGAGGTAATGAATTTTAAACATACCATCAAGTCTTGAAGGAGTCATGGTTTACAAATATAATAACCAAACATTATTTATTTTGCTGTTTTGATTTCTTTCTTTTCAAGGATTTGAAGTATAGACCCACTAAAAAGTTAGAATAAGTCTTTGAAAAGTGTTTCCTGAGTCACCCCAGGGAAGGTGTTGAGTCACAGAGAACATAAGTTTTCACCTTTTCATGAGCCAGGATAAGTCACTTCGACTGATTCACTGCCTGACCATTGGGCAAAGAATAAATCATTTAGGAAAATGCCAGTTGAAATGTTGGTGCACTGTAAGGTCATCTGTTGAAGTTTTCCTGTGTATCTGTATCATCTTCCAAAGTCCCCAGTGCTAAAACACAATGTAAAGAATGAATATTTACTCTTTATTATTTTTCTTTCCAAATGTATATACTGTATTGTGCTCCAATCCACTTTAGAACCAATTTGGTAGGAATTAAATAACACAAGGAATGAAACAACATAACTTTGTTGCTCCAAGTTCAGATAGAAACCAATTTAGCAAAAAGCAAAACTCTTCCATTCCTATCCACAAATATTCAAACAATATAAAGTAATAATACTAAACAGACATAGGAAAATTGAAATATACCAAAATGCCCCCAAAGTGTGTTGAAGTTAATATATGAAAATTATCTTGGTTACAAAGAATTGTCATTTTTCCCTAAGCACTAGCCAAGATACTTTTTCATATTCTGGCAGCAATTCAGAAAACAGTTTCCTTACCATGTGTTAGTTCATCAGTAAGCATCCTTTTCAACAATATGTTATCAGACTCCAGCTAGCAACTGGTACTTATACAGAGAAGGAAGGCAAACAACCGTCTGAATTAATTTTAAATACTTAAAAAACCAATTCTCTATTCTCCCATCTCCTTAAATAAATATTAAAATATAAGATCACAATTATATGCCAGAACAATTAATATTGAAATGAAGCAACATCTCAGCATGGTAAAGGAAAACAGTTGCAATTATTACAGATAACACTGTGGAAAATTGAGTATGTGTTGCTAACACTTCCCTTCCTACTATAGAAAATTTCACGAGCAATTATAACAATTTATCAAGCATTTGCTGGATAACCATATACAATATGCTATGCACTGTTAAACGTCATTAAAATGGAGCAGTTCAAAATATTTGGGCCTTTGAAAAACTCCAAAATTAAAAAAAAGGCATTAAAATAACAATAAAAACCAATAATAAAAATGGTTCACTATTATTTTGAAGTCATTAAGGTAGCAAATCTACTCTTGTAAAAACAAGAAATGAATTACTACTATTCACTGTAACCATTATTCTTCATGAATCGGACATTTTGCTATTAGACACTTTATACCCAATATCTTCCTGAGTGAAGGAATATAACCAAGTGTTGAATGAAACAGGTGTAAAATTGGCAAGCAAGTTAAATGATTGATGGCCTTTTATGACCCAACTTTAAAACAGATCAGTGCAAATGGAGATACTCACAATAACTACTGAATGAGGAGCCTCAAGGTTTCAAAGCACTTTATGAATAACTTTATTTCTAACTACACAATTATAGAATATTTGTGTTTTATTCATAAATTACTGAAAAGACAGTTATATGTATTGTATTAATTTTCTAGTGCTGCCACAACAAAGTACCGTAACTCAGCAGCATAAAAATCAGAAATCTGTTTTCTTGTAGTTCTTGAGGCTAGTGATCCAAGGTCCAAGGATCAGGAGGGTCACTGTCCTCTGAATCTCATCACCTCTCTCCCTTGCTTATGGATGGACATCTTCCTCCTGTGTTTTTCCAGAATCTTCACTCTGTGTGTCTGTGTCCTCACCTCTTCTTATAAAGATAGTAGCAATATTCAGAGATACTTCTTTGAAATTGGAATTTAGGCTCACACTTCCACCAAGAACACCATATAACCCACAGGAGCAAGTAGAGTTTTTTAAAAAAATGAATAATAGAGACAAAATAATAAAATGGAGTTTAATGTATACACCACTGAGCTGATTGTTAATGCCACAAAGATGAACAGAAAAAAAAAAAAAAAAACAGAGGAGACCACAACAGTGTAAACTCTATTCATAAGTGCTGAGTGGACTTGGAGAAAATACACATTCATCATGGATATTTAACACATTTCTTGGGCTGTCTTTTGTTGTTTTCATTGTTGTTACTGCTGTTGTTTTGATTTGTTTTAGGTCCATAGTTCCTTAATAAGGGCTATACGGGTCTAGAAAATTTAATACTTGTACAAGATATGATCAATTTATTTCTTCTCAACCAAAACAAGTCTATTAAATTGTATATTCCCATGGAATTATATCTATAATAATTATTCTAGCAGATGGTTAATATACTGGAAACTCTGATTTTAAAGGAATTAAAGGGATCTATTCTGGCTCCCAGGAGTATTTGTTACTGAATTTCACACACCAAAAAAAAAAATCAACAAAAAAAAACTTTTATTAGTTGTTGCTGTGAATAAAATCCTGACAAAATCATCCTGAGGAAGAGGGTTATTTTGCCTCAGAGTTTGAGGCCATGCTCTGTCATAGCAAGGAGCAACGACAATTCCCAATGGCAGGAGCTTGAAGTAGCTGGTTTCATTGCATCTACAGTAAAGAAGCAGAGAGCAATGAATCCTTTGTGCTTGGCTCTTTCTCCTTTTTATTCATTTCTGGTCCCCAGCCCATGAAAGCATGCCGCCCACATTTAGGATGAGTCTTCCTACCACAATTAACCTAAGTAAAATAAACTCTCAGACAAGTGCAGAAAGTTGTTTACATGGTGGTTTGAATATCAGAAAGTTGTCAATCATTGTGAACTATAGCAAGCCTCATTACAGAGCTATAGATGTAAAGAGGTAAATAGCACTTACAGAATGAGAAAAATAAAACTTCTCTGATTTCTTATGAACTGTAAAACCCAAAAACTCTACTTGTGTTTTCAAATTTGAGAGTGACACTGGCTGTTTTAGGTACTAAGCTTAATTGTATGAATTATAAGAAAACATGTCCTAAATCTGTACTAATTTAATTATGCTATATCATAAAACATAGCATTTCTTAGTCAGATTTCTCTACCTTAGTATTTCTTTGCAGAAAGAATCTTTTTATTTATTTATTTATTTATTTATTTATTTAAGATTTCTATCTCTTCCCCACCGCCGCCTCCCCTTTCCCTCCCCCTCCCCAAATCAAGTCCCCCTCCCTCGTCAGCCCAAACAGCAATCAGGGTTGTCTGCCCTGTGGGAAGTTCAAGGACCACCCACCTCCATCCAGGTCTAGTAAGGTGAGCATCCAAACTGCCTAGGCTCCCACAAAGCCAATATGTGCAGTAGGATCAAAAACCCATTGCCATTGTTCTTGAGGTCTCAGTAGTCCTCATTGTCCCCTATGTTCAGTGAAACCGGTTTTAACCCAGGCTTTTTCAGACCCAGGCCAGCTGGCCTTGGTGAGTGCCCAATAGAACATCCCCATTGTCTCAGTGTGTGGGTGCACCCCTCGCGGTCCTGAGTTCCTTGCTCGTGCTCTCTCTCCATCTGCTCGTGATTTGAACCTTGAGATTTCAGTCCGGTGCTCCAATGTGGGTCTCTGTCTCTGTCTCCTTTCATCGCCTGATGAAGTTTAATATTCAGGAGGATACCTATATGTTTTTCGTTGGATTCTCCTTCTGATTTAGCTTCTCTAAGAACCCGAATTATAGGCTCAATGTCCTTTATTTATGGCTAGAAACCAATTATGAGTGAGTACATCCCATGTTCCTCTTTTTGGGTCTGGCTTACCTCACTCAGGATAGTGTTTTCTATTTCCATTCATTTGCCTGCAAAATTCAAGAAGTCCTTGTTTTTTACTGCTGAGTAGTACTCTAATGTGTATATATTCCACACTTTCTTCATCCATTCTTCCATTGAAGGACATCTAGGTTGTTTCCAGGTTCTGGCTATTACAAATAATGCTGCTATGAACATAGTTGAACAAATGCCCCTGTCATATGATCGGGCATCTCTTGGGTATATTCCCAAGAGTGGCATTGCTGGGTCCAGGGGTAGGTTGATCCCGAATTTCCTGAGAAACCGAAACACTGCTTTCCAAAGTGGTTGCACAAGTTTGCATTCTCACCAGCAATGGATGAGGGTACCCCTTTCTCTACAACCTCTCCAGCAAAGGCTATCATTGGTGTTTTTGATTTTAGCCATTCTGACTGGAGTAAGATGGTATCTTAAGGTTGTCTTGATTTGCATTTCCCTGATTGCTAAGGAAGTTGAGCATGCCCTTAAGTGTCTTTTGGCCATTTGAACTTCTTCTGTTGATAGATCTCTGTTCAGCTCAGTGCCCCATTTTATAATTGGGTTGATTAGCCCTTTACAGTCTAGTTTCTTGAGTTCTTTATATATTTTGGAGGTCAGACCTTTGTCTGTTGTGGGGTTGGTGAAGATCGTCTCCTAGTCAGTGGGTTGCCTCTCTGTCTTAGTGACAGTGTCCTTTGTTTTACAGAAGCTTCTCAGTCTCAGGAGGTCCCATTTATTCAATGTTGCCATTAGTGTCTGTGCTGCTGGGGATATAAGTAGGAAGTGGTCTCCTATGCCCACATGTTGTAGAGTACTTCCCACTTTCTCTTCTATCAGGTTCATTGTGTTCAGACTGATATTGAGGTCTTTGATCCATTTGGACTTGAGTTTTGTGCATGGTGATATGTTGAAATAGGAGCGGCGGGGCTGCATCACCAGCACCCCAGCCGCCTGCTAGCTCATGCCCGAAATAACAACACACAAATTGTATTAATTTAAAGACTGCTGGGCCCGTTTCTATCTAGCCTCTTATAGGCTAATTCTCGCACCTGGACTAGCCCATTTCTAATAATGTGTGTAAGCACCCCAAGGTGCGCTTACTGGGAAGATTCTAGCCTGCGTCCATCCTGGGTCGGAGATGCCTGGGAGAGCAGAGCCTGGCATCTCTGCTCCAGAGAGCAGAGCTGTCGGGTCTCTGCCTGAGGCGTCTGGCTCTGAGAGGAGCTGCATTACTTCTGACCTCACTTCCTCTTCCTCCCAGCATTCTCTTCTGTTTACTACACCCACCTATGTTCTAACCAATAAAATGGGCCAAGCCAGTTTTTTTATTAGCCAATGACCTTCCTCCATCAGTGATAGATATGGATCTATATTCATTCTTCTACAGAGTGACATCCAGTTTTGTCAGCTCAATTTGTTGAAGATGCTCTCTTTTATCCATTGTATACTTTTAGCTCCTTTATCGAAAATCAAGTGTTCATAGGTTTGTGGGTTAAATTCAAGGTCTTCCATTGATTCCATTGGTCAACTGCTCTGTTTTTATGCCAATACCAAGCTGTTTTCAATACTGTAGCTCTGTAATAGAGTTTTAAGTTGGGGATGGTAATGCTTCCAGACTTTCCTTTATTGTATAAGATTGTTTTAGTTATCCTGGGTTTTTTTGTTTTTCCATATAAAGTTGATTATTGTCTTCTCCAGATCTGTGAAGAATTTTGATGGGATTTTGATGGGAATTGCATTGAATCTACAGATTGCTTTTGGTAGAATTGCCATTTTTACTATGTTGATCCTCCAAATCCAAGAGCAGGGGAGATCCTTCCATTTTCTGGTGTCCTCTTCTATTTCTTTCTTCAAAGACTTAAAGTTCTTGTCAAATAGATGTTTCACTTCCTTCTTTAGGGTTACCCCAAGATATTTTATGCTCTTTGTGGCTATCATGAAAGGTGATGCTTCTGTGACTTCCCTCTCTGTTTCCTTATCCTTAGTGTATAGGAAGGCAACTGATTTTTTGGAGTTGATCTTATATCCTGCCACATTACTAAAGGTGTTTATCAGCTGTAGGTGTTCTTTGGTAGAGTTTTTGGGGTCGCTTCTGTATACTATCATATCATCTGCAAATAATGAAAGCTTAACTTCTTCCTTTCCAATACGAATCCTCTTGATCCCCTTATGTTTTCTTATTGCTATTGCTAGAACTTCAAGCACTGTATTGAAGAGGTATAGAGAGAGTGGACATGCTTGTCGTGTTCCTGATTTTACTGGGATGGCTTTGAGTTTTTCTCCATTTAATTTAATGTTAGCTTTTGGCTTGCTGTAAATAGCTTTTATTATATTTAGGTATGACCCTTGTATCCCTAGTCTCTCCAATACCTTTATCGTAAAGGGGTGTTTAATTTTGTCGAATGCTTTTTCAGCATCTAATGAAATGATCATATGGATTTTTTTCTTTCAGTTTATTTATATGGTGGATTACATTGATAGATTTTCGTATGTTGAACCAGCCCTGCATCTCTGGGATGAAGCCTACTTGATCATAAGGGATAATTTTTCTAATGTGTTCTTGAATTTGGTTTGCCAGTATATTGTTGAGAATTTTTGTGTCGATATTCATGCGTGAGATAGGCCTGTAATTCTCTTTCTTTGTTGGGTCTTTGTGTGGTTTTGGTATCCGAGTAACTGTAGCTTCATAAAAAGAATTTGGCAATGACTCTTCTGTTTCTATATTGTGAAATACATTAAGGAGTATAGGTATTAGCTCTTCCTGGAAGTTCTGGTAGAATTCTGCATTGAAACCATCTGGTCCTGGGCTTTTTTTGGAGGGGAGATTTTTGATAACAGTTTCTAGTTCTTCATGACTAACAGGTCTATTTAGATCGTTCACCTGGTCTTGATTTAGCTTTGGTATATGGTACTTATCTAAAAAAATGTCCATTACTTTTGCATTTTCCAGTTTTGTGGCATACAGTCTTTTGTAGTAAGATCTAATGATTCTCTGAATTTCCTCTGTGTCTGTGGTTATGTCCCCCTTTTCATTT
>NW_026068224.1:194696-204989 GCF_014885135.2 Alexandromys fortis
TGGATTACATTGATAGATTTTCGTATGTTGAACCAGCCCTGCATCTCTGGGATGAAGCCTACTTGATCATAAGGGATAATTTTTCTAATGTGTTCTTGAATTTGGTTTGCCAGTATATTGTTGAGAATTTTTGTGTCGATATTCATGCGTGAGATAGGCCTGTAATTCTCTTTCTTTGTTGGGTCTTTGTGTGGTTTTGGTATCCGAGTAACTGTAGCTTCATAAAAAGAATTTGGCAATGACTCTTCTGTTTCTATATTGTGAAATACATTAAGGAGTATAGGTATTAGCTCTTCTTGGAAGTTCTGGTAGAATTCTGCATTGAAACCATCTGGTCCTGGGCTTTTTTTGGAGGGGAGATTTTTGATAACAGTTTCTAGTTCTTCATGACTAACAGGTCTATTTAGATCGTTCACCTGGTCTTGATTTAGCTTTGGTATATGGTACTTATCTAAAAAAATGTCCATTACTTTTGCATTTTCCAGTTTTGTGGCATACAGTCTTTTGTAGTAAGATCTAATGATTCTCTGAATTTCCTCTGTGTCTGTGATTATGTCCCCCTTTTCATTTCTGATCTTATTTATTTGCGTGTTCTCTCTCTGTTGTTTAATTAGTTTGGATAGGGGTTTGTCGATCTTGTTGATTTTCTCCAAGAACCATCTTTTTGTTTCATTGATTCTGTGGACTGTTTTCTGTGTTTCTCTTTTGTTGATTTCCGCCCTCGGTTTGATTATTTCCAGTCTTCTACTCCTTCTGGGCACCGCTGCTTCCTTTTTTTCTAAAGCTTTCAGGTGTGCTGTTAAGTCCCTAATGCATGCTTTCTCCATTTTCTTTAAGTGGGCACTTAGTGCTATGAACTTTCCTCTTAGCACTGCTTTCATCGTGTCCCATAGGTTTGAGTATGTTGTCTCTTTATTTTCATTAAATTCAAGGAAGACTTTAATTTCTTTCTTAAATTTTTCCTTTACCCAGGTGTGGTTCAGTAGTTGATTGTTCAGTTTCCATGAGTTTGTCGGCTTTCTGGGGGCAGCATTGTTGTTGCCTTCTAACTTTAATCCGTGGTGATCTGATAAGACACAGGTGGACACTGATATTCTTTTGTATCTGTGGAGGTTTCCTTTGTTTCTGAGTATATGGTCAGTTTTTGAGAAGGTTCCATGAGCTGCAGAGAAGAAGGTATATTCTTTCCTATTTGGGTAGAGTGTTCTATAGATGTCTGTTAAATCCATTTGCTTTACTACCTCCAAGAATTCTCTTAATTCTCTATTAGTTTTCTGTCTGATTGACCTGTCCATTGGAAAGAGAGGTGTGTTGAAGTCTCCTACTACTAGTGTGTGTGTGGTTTGATGTCTGCCTTGAGTTCTAGTAATATTTCTTTTACATAAGTGTTTTTATATTAGTGGCATAGATATTCAGGATTGAGATGTCATCCTGATGAATTGTTCCTGTTATGAGTATAAAATGTCTATCTCGATCTCTTCTGATTGATTTTAGTTTGAATTCAGTTTTGTTGGAAATTAGTATGGCCACACCTGCTTGTGTCTTAGGACCATTTGCTTGAAAGACCTTTTCCCAACCTTTTACTCTGAGTAGATGCCTGTCGTTGTGGTTGATATGTGTTTCTTGCAAACAGCAGAATGTTGGATCCTGTTTTCGTATTCAATCTCTTAGCCAGTGCCTTTTTATAGGTGAATTGAAACCATTAATATTAAGTGATATTAATGACCAGTGGTTATTTACTCTGGTTATTCTTATTGTGTTTGATAGTAGAGTTTGTGTGTGTCCCTTCTTTGAGTTGTGCTGGTGAAACTTCGCTAGATGCCTGAGTTATTGTAGGCAGTGTTGGCAATGTTGGATTCCTTGGGTTGCGGTTTTCCTTCTATTACTTTCTGTAGGGCTGGATTTGTGGCTACGTATTGTTTAAATTTGTTCTTATCCTGGTTTGTCTTGTTTTCTCCATTGATAGTGAACAATAGCTTGGCTGGGTATAGAAGTTTGGGTTTGCATCCATTGTCTCTTAGTTTTTGAAGTACCTCTATTCAAGACCTTCTGGCTTTCATGGTTTCCATAGAGAAGTCAGGTGTAAGTCTGATCGGTTTACCTTTATAAGTTACTTGGCCTTTTTCCTTTGCAGTGCTTAATATTCTTTCTTTAACCTGTATATTTTGTGTTTTGATTATTATATGGCGAGGGGATGTTTTTTTGATCCAGTCTGTTTGGTGTTCTGTATGCTTCTTGAATATTCAAAGGAATATCTTTCTTTATGTTGGGAAAGTTTTCTTCCATAATTTTGTTAAAAATACTTTCTGGGCCTTTGAGCTGTGATTCTTCTCCTTCTTCTATTCCTATAATTCTTAGGTTTGGTCTTTTTTATTGTGCCCCATATTTCCTGAATGCTTTGTGATGAGAATTTGTTGGCTTTGCTCTTTTCTTTCATCAGTGCATTTATTTGCTCTATGGTGTCCTCAGAATCTGAGATTCTTTCTTCTATCTCTTGTATTCTATTGATTATGCTTGTTTCTGTAGGCTCTGCTCGTTGACCTAGATGTTCCTTATCTAGCTTGTCCTCAGTTTGTGTTTTCTTCTTTGCTTCCATTTCAGTTTTCATTTCTTGAACTGTTTCCATTTCCTGTTTCATCGTTTTTTCTTTGTTTCCCAAGGTCTCATGTACGTATTTACTCATTTCTTCAAACTTTTTGTTATATTTCTCGTCCATTTCTATAAGGGTGTTTTTTACATGTTGTTTAAGGGACTCTATTACTTTCATAAAGACAATTTTTTCCACTTCTTCTGTGTTACGGTGTTCATGTCCTTCTGTTGTAAGATCATTGGGTTCTGGTGTTTTCATGTTTTTTTTTTTTCAAATTATTGGGTGAATTTTTGCCTTGGAGCCTGCCCAGCTCCTCCTATTGATGCTATCTAATTGGTCTTTTTCAGGTTTCTCTGCTGGCCAGAGGCTTCTCTTGCAAAATGCCCTTGCTCTGTTTCCTGGCTCTTGCCTGGGGCCAAGATCTCTCTCACCCCTCAGAAGGGTCTTCAGGAGCAGGACCAAGCTCCCTGTTTGCCAGGGATGTCGCCAACCAAAGGCCTACCTCTTTGATTTAATTGTAGTGGGGTGATCTGCTCTCAGTGTTGCGTGCTGGTCCCTGCTGCCTGAGTTGTCTGCAGCTGCACCAGTCCCCACCGGTCCGGCTGCCTGCATTGCCTGCCTGTGTAGGTAGTCTGCCGCTGCCTGTGTCGGTAGTCTGCCGCTGCCTGCCTGCAGAAAGAATCTTAAGCTGCACAAACTTCAGGGGAAATTTCTGGACAAACAAATAATAAATGATCCGTGAAGGTAAAGTTTAGTCAGACAATGAAGTAGGAGCTGTGCCTTACCCTAATGGGGAAAGGTGGAAATATGTTATGGTTACTTAGCACTGTCCCTGAAGCGACTTTGGGTGCAGTTTCTCCAAAGACTTCTGTAATATTTTGAGGGTTTTCTAAAATTGAAAATTTTAAAATAAGAAGTTAGAAAACATTGCTGAGAGAGAAAAAAGATAGCGGAGGGGCAGGTCCTGGTGTTGGACGGTTGAGGTCATCTTCTGGGTCGCCTGGCGGCCATTGTGGCCAAGCAGGTATTGCTGGGCCAAAAGGTGGTTGTTGTTAGCTGTGAGAGCATCAACATTTTCGGAAATTTCTACAGAAACAAGTTGAAGTATCTGACCTTTCCTTGAAAGCGGATGAACACCAATCCCTCCTGATGCCCCTAACATTTCCGGACTCCCAGCCGCATTTTTTGGCGCACTGTGCAAGGCATGCTGCCCCACAAGACCAACTGTGACCAGGCTGCCCTGGAATGCCTCAAGGTGTTGGATGGGATCCCTCCACCCTATGACAAGAAAAAGCGGGTGGTGGTCCCTACTGCCCTCAAGGTTGTGCCGGTGAAGCCTACCAGGAAGTTTGCTTACCTGGGGCATCTGGCTCATGAGGTCGGGTGGAAGTACCAGGCAGTAACAGCCACTCTGGAGGAGAAATGGAAGGAAAAAGCCAAGATGCACTATCGGAAGAAGAAGCAGCTCTTGAGGCTACAGAAACAGGCAGAAAAGAACGTAGAGAAGAAAATCTGCAAGTTCACAGAGGTCCTCAAGACCAACGGACTCCTTGTGTGAGCCCAATAAAGACTATTTGTGCCTCAAAAAAAAAAAAAAAAAGAAAGAAAGAAAGAAAGAAAGAAAGAAAGAAAAGAAAACATTGCTGAGTATTGTTGAATTGCTTATTTTTTAGTATCTATGAATGAAATGATGTGGCCAAATCCTTCTAAACCATAGCATACTTCAAAGGAGATAGCTAAGCAAATACTCAACCGTTCTCTGAAATGAGAGCTGGAGTGTATATGATCAAAACACATGATGCATATGCCGTTATGAAATTCCTTACATTACACAATTAAAATGTCTTAACGGAAGTTTTTAAAGCAAATTCTCCATGTTAACTCAGGTAATGAGTGTATTACGATGAATGTTTTATTACCCACCACTCCTCCATACAATTCCTTAAGTAATGATTTTGGCAATTAAATTGGTGGCTGTGCTTCTACGATTGATCCAGTAAAGAGTAATTTGACCTCACATTTGATGTACAAAGCATTTTGTTTTCACCATTAGTTGTCCTCCAAGCTTGTGCTGCTTCAGACATGTTTTCCTTGCACTGAGAAATGAGAGAACTGGGAAAATAAACTGAGGGAACATAGAAATTAATATTTCAATGGCTAGGTTTAAATTTATTGCCTTGAAAGAACAATAAGAAGTGCTAAGGACAAGGAGGAAAAAAATGTATCTATGACTTTCAATAGGTCTTTTGATCTCTTTGAAAATATGAAGTTACATAATTTTGTATTTATGTGTGTATGTGGTTCCAAGGATGAAATCCAGTGTCTTGAGCATGCTAGGCAAGCACTCTAGAACTGCACTACATCCTCCCACACATGGATTTAATCTCTAATATTACAGAAGAATCAAACCCAATGCAATTCTAAATCATATAGAAACAAAGTTGCCATAGTGGGGCAAGGAAACAGGCTTGTCACAAGGGCTTAGAACATCCACAGAGATTCTTTGGTAGTGACTCAATATGTCTTAACCCTTCATTGGCCCTCACCCTAAAAAAAAACCTTTTGATTGCTTTCAAGTCAGTCTAAAATTGTAATTGAGATAAAAAATAGTAAAATATACTTCACTTATTAACCAACTTGTTTCTTGAGATAGGTGAAGCTTTGATTAAATACCAAAGTCAGTACACTGTGATGGAAAATACCAAATGAGGTTATTAAGAACCGGGCTAGAAGTTTTAAATATGTCCTTGATGTTTTTCTGTGTGTGTGTGTGTGTGTGTGTGTGGTACACACCTGTGTGGTGTCCTGCTTTATCACTTCCTGCCTTATTTTCTTGAAACAAGGTCTTAACGAAACTGAATCTGACTGCATTGGCTAGATCGGCAGACCAGTGAGCTCTTGGGATCTGCTTTTTTATACTCACCAAGTACTAGTATGATGAACATGTGTACCATGCCCAGATTGTCTATGAATGATGAAGTTTAAGGTGCAAGTCCTCATGAGAGTACAGCAAGAATTCTTCTCCACTGCCACCTCTTCAGCTCCATGATACTTGGGGCTCTTTACACTTCTTTCAAATGCCATATATAACTAATCTGAAGATAACACTGTACTATGCTCAAAATTGAAATGTTCTGTGTTCTCTTACCACATCCACCACTAGCAGCATGGTACAGAATACCATCATCTGCAAAAGTTTCCCTACCAACAGGACCCTTGCTTTTCTCCTTTTCCTGAAAGAGATATCTTTCAAGGTCATGACTGAAATTCCAAGTAATTTCACCTCTCTGGCCTCCAGTTAAAATCCTGGAGGATCCAAATGGCCTAGGGTGATGCCTTGGGAATACTTGAATACTAGCTTTATCTCTGATGTTGATTGTAATCATGGTCCTCAATGACAAAACAGTGTATATTAAAATCTTGAAGTATCTAAATGCCTTCAGGTAAAGATTCCTAAAATCTAAAACCCCTCAAAGTTCCTATTCTGACAGAGGAACTTTTCATATGTTCAAATCTCAAATTCTGAAAATCCTCCAATAACACTTCTCACTGGTTAAAATAAGGTTATAGAAGAGAGACAAAAAACAAACTTTTGGGAAAGAACTATCAAGTTTTCTGATGGATGTAGGATGGTTGCATCATGACAAGCAGAAAGGCAAGCCTAGCAAACTGGTTAACTATTATTTTAGAAGTGTCTGTATAGTTGCTTCTGGAGGACATTAATGTTTAAGTCTGAGTGGACTATGTGAAAAAGATAGACTACATAGAAAATGAATGTCCTAGGTTGGAGGTCTGCGGTTCATCCAGGAATTCAAACTTTAGTTAAATATCATGGAATTTATTATAAACTACCTTAGGCCAAGGCAGGCCATCTTTCCCTTTAATCTATCCTGAAATACATATTTTATATATTGAATGTTCTTTCTAGATTCCTTCCTGTTGTTTCTCTTTTTCCTTTTCTCTTTTTCTTAAGTTATCAGTATCAACATTTTAAAAATGACTTATCACCTTCTTTTTGCATCATTTCTTATGATGGAGATGTAAATTGTCTAAAGTCTTCTGAAAGGTTCCAATCTGTTTTATGCATTCTCTCTAAATTTGCTGCTGCAAAACTCATTATCTCAATGTTGAATTTTTGTTTTAAGTATTGGTATCAATATGTAAATATTGCAACTTCAATAATTGAAGAAGTTCAATTCTATGTCTTCACTTGTAAAAGATAGAATATATTAAAATCCTAGCTTTGAATGTCCACGTATGTGGTGGAGACACATGGCGGTTTATGATTAATGTTTTGAAAAGACCTAGGTTGTCTATCATATTAGTACAACACCATAGATGACAATAGCTGTAAAGCTGACTGCACACAATCATCATCCACAATTACCTGTGTTTATGGGTTTTTGACCTATGTCTAAAACATAACTCATCTGTTTTAACATATTTAACCAATGAGACTATCATAAGTATTTCTGATGTTTGTGTTTTTAAAAATATGTGTGCTACTGTTGACAATTTTATTATGTATTCTTCCATGAGAAATTCTGTCATGTTCCTATTTTTCTTAAATTTATCTTTAAAATGTAAGTAATTGGGGGCTGGAGGGATGGTTTAGTAGTAGAGGGTTTAAGTTCAACTCGTAGGATCCACATTGAATCACACACTGTTGTGTGGAAATACAATTTCAAGGATCCCACACCCTTTTCTGCCTCTACAAGCAACTGCATTCACATATGCACACACACACACACACACACACACACACACACACACAGGCACACATACAAAAACACATAGATACACATGAATAAAACTAAAACTAAATCTTTTAAAAAAGAAATAAGTATTGTTAAGTGTGCTATGTGCTAAGAGAATAATATAGAAATGTTTGTCAATTACTCAAACAGTAAGTGATTAATTTTCAAAATATGCAATGAATGTATACAACTATCAAAAAAATTAAATAAATTCTTCAAAAATGGGAAAATAGGGTCTGGAGAAATGGCTTAGCAGTTGGGAGTACATAATGTTCTTGAAGAGGACCTGAGTTTGGGTCCCAGCACTCATGTCAGGGTTAGGCAGTTCACAACTGCCTATACCTCCTGCTCCAGGGTATCTATTGCTCTCTTCTGGCCACCAGGGGTCCCTGCACTCATATTCACACATACAAACACACACACATATAGTTAAAAAAATTGTTTAAAAATATTTTGATCCTACTGCACATATTGGCTTTGTGAGAGCCTAGGCAGTTTCGTGGATGCTCACCTTACTAGACCTGGATGGAGGTGGGTGGTCCTTGGACTTCCCACAGTTCAGGGAACCGTGATTGCTCTTTGGCTTGAAGAGGGAGGGGGACTTGATTGGGGGAGGGGGAGGGAAATGGGAGGCGGCAGTGGGGAAGAGACAGAAATCTTTAATAAATGAATAAATAAAAAAATAAAAATAAAAATAGTTAAAATACTTAAAGATTTTTAAAGTATTTTTTACAGAGTTATAGTTTTAGAATTTTAGATGATGGATATTTTAGACTTCAGGAATTTGAGCTGCCCCGATTCCATTGTGCATATACATTGTACGTAGAATGCTTGTTGCCTAAGGACATTTTCATACAAGTAACCTCCATAGCCTGAATGTTTGTTCTCAATCTTTTCCTATTGTTAGGCCTCTTTTTTTCCCCTGAAAATATCACCTCTGCTTTCATGGCATGTATATCTATATCTATATCTATATCTATATCTATATCTATATCTATATCTATATCTATATCTATATATGATTTTCTGTATCTCTATAAAATCTAGAAACCATGTATAAGAAAAATCATGATAATTGTCATTATGACACTGGTTTAATTAAATTAATTGATGATTTTTAGTTACATTTTCCTCTAAATTCATTTCCTTGTAAATGATATAACTTCATTTTTGCTCAAAAACGGCCCACTGTATATAAATATTCCATTATCTTTGTACCACTGCATACCTATATTTGGTCTATAAGCCAGGTACTGTGAATGGTTCTGGAATAAATACTGATGTGTGAGCAAAGAAAGATTTTGTTTTGAAAATTATGTTCTGAATCCACTCAATTCTACCAGTTCTGTTTAGAGTTAATCCCTAGGAGAGAGGGGAAAAACTGATATGCCTTCTCAAATCTTTTCTTTCATTTCTAAGTGGAACTCAGAATAGGAGTAGCATCCCTTTCTGCTGTTTGTATACATAGTTTCGGAGCTCACCATTTTATGTTGAGTAACCAATTAGGGTACTCATCCTTGAGACAGACTTAGTGGGTATCTTTGTGTGTGTGTGTAACAACACTGGTCAAAGAAAAATGGTCTCTCAATTTGAGAATGAGGGGGAATTGGGAGGGATTAGAGGGAAAGTACATGAAAGGGACCAGAGCAACAAAAGCAAAAAGGAAATATGATGTTATTACATTTTAATTCAACTAATATTTTTTTTAAAAACGAATGCTATGCTAAGATTTATCTTGCACCCAGTAATGACAGACTTACCACATTTATGCTATAATTTAACTTTCTCTTAAGAATCTTCAGCATGGAAAGCTAGTCAAAGTACGATCCTATGAAAACAGAAATGTTACTGAATGTACATTCAGTTACTCTGGGATTTAAAGTTAAATGTGACCTCAAGGGACGGGGTCCATTCTCAGTTATATTATAACACTGGCATCACCTTACTCAATGGGACTTCACACTTTAAAGTTGCACTGCCTTAATTGTTTTTTGTCTCAGAGCATTCCTCTCCATCCTACCCACTACTACCTCACCATAATCACCACCAATGCCCTGTAGCAAAACAAGTGGATTAGCTGTTAACAAAAGGCTAGGACTCTCCAAAATGTGTGCACAGATATTCAGACATTCTTAATTTGTGGAAAGTGGATCATAATTTTGTTTGTTTTATGGTGTGATACAATATATTTTCATTAAACTGGCAAAGGAAAACAATGAAAATGAAACATATTTAGTCTTTGATGCATATCAAGGCATCGTGAAACTTAATATGTTAGGCAATAATTATTTATTGACTCAAATTTCTATGAGTAAAAGTTTCATTTGGACTTAATAATCAATACTGGCTTCTTTTTTGTGATCACGCACTGTCGAGATATCTAGCCCAAAATTCCATATATAGTAATGTAAGATTTCCAGGGAGTAAGACTAGAGTCTTAATGGACTCTTATAATACTTAAAACTCAAGCTGTGATTTACACATTTTAGTGATTAAAAAATGGTAAATTATCAGTATATATTTAGAAGTAAAAAAAAATGGGCTTCAGCATTAATGGAAGCATCTGCTTCCTGGCCATTGGAGTTTGTTCTGGAAACCATCATGAATCCTCCCTAAACCTTACCATTAGGCCAAAGCTTGATAAGATAGGAATAAGGTATGTTTAAAACCAAGCATAAATATTGAAATTATTTGAGTGAGAAACTGACTAAGATTGGATATACGTGCTAGAAATACCACACTGTCTGAATAATGGAAAATGAATTAGAACTGATTACAGGTGAGCATATATGAAGCAAATAATTTTGTTTAGAAACTCACTATATTTATTCTGTGAAACAATGACTGTAGTTTTTTTTTATTTTAATTTATTTATTTATTAAACATTTCTGTCTCTTCCCCACCGCCGCCTCCCCTTTCCCTCCTCCTCCCCCAACCAAGCCCCCC
>NW_026068224.1:205363-224625 GCF_014885135.2 Alexandromys fortis
CTCCCTTGCTCTTGGATTGGGAGGATCAACATAGTAAAAATGGCAATTCTACCAAAAGCAATCTATAGATTCAATGCAATCCCCATCAAAATCCCATCAAAATTCTTCACAGATCTGGAGAAGACAATAATCAACTTTATATGGAAAAACAAAAAACCCAGGATAGCCAAAACAATCTTATACAATAAAGGAACGTCTGGAGGCATTACCATCCCTGACTTCAAACTCTATTACAGAGCTACAGTATTGAAAACAGCTTGGTATTGGCATAAAAACAGAGAAGTCGACCAATGGAATCGAATAGAAGACCCTGACTTTAACCCACAAACATATGAACACCTGATTTTCGATAAAGGAGCTAAAAGTATACAATGGAAAAAAGAGAGCATCTTCAACAAATTGTGCTGGCAAAACTGGATGTCAATCTGTAGAAGAATGAAAATAGACCCATATCTATCACCATGCACAAAACTCAAGTCCAAGTGGGTGAAAGACCTCAATATCAGTCCAAACACACTGAACCTGATTGAAGAGAAAGTGGGAAGTACTCTAGAACACGTGGGCACAGGAGACCACTTCCTACGTATAACCCCAGCAGCACAGACAGTAAGGGCCTCATCGAATAAATGGGACCTCCTGAGACTGAGAAGCTTCTGTAAAGCAAAGGACACTGTCGCTAAGACAGAAAGGCAACCCACTGACTGGGAGAAGATCTTCACCAACCCCTCAACTGACTGTAGTTTTTGTAAGGATGAAGAGAGCTGAGGAACTGGAGGAGATAGGAATGCACAGGATACTTATGAAGTTGGTGGGGAATGGAAGTACTTAAAGAATTATAAAATATAATGCTAGATGTTAAATTAAATTTTGCTTAAAATCCCAGCTTATTTGTCTGCTAATTTCTTTCAGGTCTTGAACTGATATGTGAACAGTGCAACTGATTTTCTGTTATTAAGCAACATTGCTTCTAAAGTTGTTCAATGACAACATTTACGTAATTGTATAGTTAATGTGTTATAAATACAGCAGGCATCTCAATACAATCTTATTCCAAATGCACAGTCCTGTATTCTTGTTACTTTTCCTGTTTTTGTGGCAAAATACCCTGACAAAACTACTCTAAAGAAGTAAAATTTTATTTTGGCTCACCGTCTAAGTCCATCAGAAGAGATAAGTAAAAGGGAATAGGAACTTGATGCAAATGGTCACCTTGCATCTAGAGCCAAGGAGACAGCAATAGTTGCCCCTGTTCATTTAGCATCTTTCTTTAAATGTAGTTCAAGACACAAGCCCAGGGAATTTTATTGTCATTCTTTATGATGTGCTTTGTTACATCAGTTAATCCAATCAAGATAATCCCTGATAGGTGTTTCTGGAGACTTGTTTCCTAGGTGATTCCCGATCCTGTCAAGTGGACAGCCAATACTAACCCTCACAGTACTTGTGAAGAAGCTGAAACAGTTTGTTTTGAGGTAACTCCTTCATAGAACCCATGGATCCTTAAAGCCATTAGAAGAAATTTTCTTTGCCAGCTGGCAGGCTACACAGTAACCATGAGCTGTACTGATCTAGGATTTTATGCCCCTAAACTATATCCTGGTTGACACATATCAATTAGCAAGAAAAGCTAGTAAAAAGTATACAGGAGCAAAAAAGCAAAATTAGTACATTTAAGGACTTTTTCAGAATTGTGAACTGTGTTGGATTAGGTATTGTTTCTCATTTTGGCAGGTGTTAGGGCCCACTTGGCTGGGCACTTAGGTAAAAAATGATGCCTTGGTGCTTCTAACATGGTGTCAGTTTTGCTAAATTCTAGGGGCCTAATATAAGTTGATTACCAGTGTTTTGAATTAAACAATCATGCTTTATAAACCAACAAGGACAATTAATATTCTATAGTTTCCAATTCTCAATAAGCTAACAATATTTACTGATAAAATTGTTTGTGCTTCATATATTTTCCCAGGTTTTTAAAATCTATAATCTACACACTGTTAATCTCAAGCAAAACTAGATTTAATTTTCAGGGATCACTGTCTCCATGTATCTTCCTTCCTTCCTTCCTTCCTTCCTTCCTTCCTTCCTTCCTTCCTTCCTTCCCTTCCTTCTTTCTTTTTTTTAGTTTTTATTATGGCATTAGTTAAAATTCTATCCTTTTAAGGTTTACATTGTGTTATAACTTCAGGCAACATCGTAGTATTCAGATACAAAGGAATGATATTTTCCTCTCCTCCATATCTTTTATCTACTTCTTATGTGCTTCAGTTTTGTCTGGGGGGAAAGTTTGCATAAATGAAAGTTACTTCCAGAAATGCATATTAGCTATCTAAGATACAAGTGGAAGAACAAGGTGAAAAATCCAGGATTGCCAAAACAATCTTATACAATATAGGAACTTCGGGAGGCATTACCATCCCTGACTTCAAACTCTATTACAGAGCTTCAGTATTGAAAACAGCTTGGTATTGGCATAAAAACAGAGAAGTTGACCAATGGAATCGTATAGAAGATCCAGATTTCAACCCACAAACCTATGAACACCTCATGTTCGATAAAGGAGCTAAAAGTATACAATGGAAGAAAGAAAGCATCTTCAACAAATGGTGCTGGCACAACTGGATGTCAACCTGTAGAAGAATGAAAATAGACCCATATCTATCACCATGCACAAAACTCAAGTCCAAATGGATCAAAGACCTCAATATCAGTCTAAACACACTGAACCTGATAGAAGAGAAAGTGGGAAGTACCCTACAACAGATGGGCACAGGAGATCGCTTCCTATGTATAACCCCAGCAGCACAGACATTAAGGGCAACATTGAATAAATGGGACCTACTGAAACTGAGAAGCTTCTGCAAAGCAAAGGACACTGTCACTAAGACAAAAAGGCAACCCACTGACTGGGAGAAGATCTTCACCACCCCCGCAACAGACAAAGATCTGATCTCCAAAATATATAAAGAACTCAAGAAACTAGACTTTAAAATGCAAATTCTGAATTGTTTTATAATTACCATTTTAATTTTCAGTTTAAGTGATATTCATATCACCTTTCTGTTTTTTTTTTTTACACGCTTGTCATTATAAAAGGAAAGTAGAGGTTTTAAGACATTGGTTTCAGAGAGAAGGTTGGAGCCATAAAGCCTACTATCTTCCTGAAAGCTAATATATCAAGCACTTTTCTCCATCTGACATTAGGAAAACAGGAAAGCAATGGCTTCTTAAGTTGAATGGAGACTAAAGTTTCACCTTCAAACAATAATTTCATCTCGTTCCAAACTTGAAATAAATCTTAGCAATGCCCTCAGTCCCCACAACAAATTAGCTCACATTAGAAAACCAACTAAATATAAAACAGCTGTGTGCACATCATTCTGCTTGATTGTGCATTTCAGTCCATAATATGAGTAGCCTTGTATGCATACTGAATAATCCATAGCCAGAGGGTTGTTTAGATGGTAGCTGATAAATTTATATTATATTGATTGGGAAAGTTTGAGAAAAGTAGCTTCCCAAACTACAGTAATGAGAAACAACCATAATGTTGTGTGTCAATGATTATTTAGCTACACAGACAAGATTACTTCCCAGACCTGATTTACCACCATAGTAAAATGTATGTTGACTTCAAATGGACAAACTGAGAAGTAGTAGTTTTAGGACAAAGATGCAAATTTCAAAGAAGATCAGACAGGGATATTTCCAAGTGAAACTTTATTTTAAATATAATACAGTCATTTCTAAGCTGGCATATTGCTCTCACGTGACCAGAAGTCTTAGAAGTTTGGTCTACTTGAGAAGTCCTTGTTTTTGGAAATGACTTCACACCCATAAAATCAGGCCAAAGGGGAACTCTTTCATTATAGAAAACAGTCATCATGCCTCTACCAACCATATTGTTTACCATCATATTTGGTTTGTAGTAAAGGCTTAAGAAATGTTCATTTATACCAACCAGACAAGCAATTAATATCTAAGGATAGTGAAAACATTTAAATGCATGGTAAGTGTGAGAATCACATCTGTGACAAAAGATTTCTACAGTAAAATCACTGATTTTATAAAAAAAAGCCCAAAGTAAAAACCTAACCATATGCTTGGACAAATAAAACTCTGAACCCCTCTTTCTCCATCTCTAAAATAGAGCTGGGAATATAACAAAGGAATTTAGAATAATACCTGACATTTACAAGGATTAAATCAACATCAGTAATCATTGTGATGAGGATTTATATGTATATCATTTTGAACTCCTATATTAATCAGGGTCAATTCAGGAAAACACAAACAACTCTTGAAATGACAATTTAGTATATAAAACTATAATCCTTCTTTATAAAAAACACAAGAGGTCAGTGGGATTGCTCAAACAATTGGGATGTCAAGAAGAATAAGTAATGCTACTGGAGAAATGATTTTAACCACAATGAGAACTCAAGGGGCAAGGTTAGCGAAAGCAACCCAGAGCCATGACAGGCTTCCAAGGAGTTTTTGGGAGCCCTGGAGATAAAGAGAGAAGAAAAATGCAATTATCTCACTTTTGTCCCTGGAAACCTAGGCTTGTCCTAATCAAATCCTTAAAGATACCATCTGATGAAGAAACTTTGGAATGGCCACCTTGTAGCCGTTAGTCTTCTTACCAGAGAGCAGAGAAGGGGTACTGAAAAGAATGGTTTTGAAAGCCAGAATACTAGTCAACAATTTATATAGCCCATTTTGTTGATTGTCTTGAATTATTGCTTTGCATGTCTTTTTTCTCAATAGACTCTGAATTTCGTTGGCAAGAGAGTCGTCACTTCAACTGCTTCTACAGCTGTTTCTACATTCATGATCAACTTCTCCTGGCAATACTGTGCTTTGCACATTATAGATATTCATTTGTGAGGTTTGGTGAAAAGTTTTCATGTGTCAGAATCTCTTGGATTCTAGAACATATTTTTTTCTTATGTGGAGAGTGAAATTTATATACTACATCTATTCTCACACAAGTTACTTATTTGTGGAATGAAACAATTTGCTAAGAGTTCTGAAACAAAACTCAAGAAATTTATATGTCAAGGGCAAAATACCTCTGCACTAGATTTTAGACTTCTGCTTTAAAACAGTGAAAAATACATTGTATATTGTGACCCAACACACACACACACACACACACACACACACACATGCACACACACACACACATACACACACACTTTTTTAAATAGACAATATATTCTATTCTCAAGGCAAGGGTAAAAAAATACAGAAAATTAATTTAACTGTTTTTCAGTTTACATTTCTTGGGATATAAACCCTTTATCTCACCTAAAAAAAAAAATAAACCCTTTATCTCATATCAGTGGTCCTAATATTTTCTTGTGATTAATCCAAAATGAAATATAATCTTGACCAATTGGCAAGGTATTTTTATTCTGTCATATCCTGAACCCCAAAGTTAAGGGACTAACTGCAATTCAGGGGAAAAATAATCTCAATGTGATTTGGCAACATATTATTATTTTAAAATCAAAGGTTTCTATTTTTGTAAAAACATAAACTTGCCTTTTGAGTATCATTTTCAGAGCTTCTGATGTCTCAAAACAATTTAAAAGATGTCTGCTTTTTCATAAACTTCAGGACTTTTATCATGCTGTCTGAAAACAAAATATTTTTGTTTTTTAAACACAGCTGGCGTATTTGAGAGTGTTAACCACAATTGGCCGTATGTCAAAAGATACATAGAGCATGATACATTTTTACATGGCTTTAAGATAAGATACTTAATTAAATGAGTAATCCGGCAATGCAAATATGTTTTGGAAACTTCCACCTGAATTTTCAGGAGAGTTTTGTGGTGCATTTTTAGTGCTGCAGTGAAGTTACCCATTCCTTGGTGCCATCGCAGTCCACATAATAAATATAGTCATGCTAACCGTGGTGTTGGGGTGATATACAATTCACAGTGGACAAATTCATCCCATAGGCACATGCTCACTACTTCAGCGACCTTTATCTGAGAATAAAATTTGACATACAGTCTTCTAGACAAAGTCAACTCCTGAAATAGTTATGCTTATGGAAAGAATGGATAAAGGGCATGGAGATAATCTAAAGCAATAATTTATTTCTGTCTTTGGACTACAGTAAAAAAAAAAACTGAGAAATAAAACACAAACCTATGGGTAGCAGCCTTGCAAATCTTAGAATCTGGAGCCTGGTACTAATACTGTCTCTGTCATTTAATAGTATGCCAGAAAAAAGTGACTTGCCTCCCCTGACCCTCATGTTCTTCATCAGGAAACTGAGAATAATAATATACTATGCCACATAGAGCAGTCACAATGATTAAAAGTGATTATATTGGGAACAGGGCTTAGTTCAGTGCCTGGGACAAGCAAAGCTACCACTAACCATCATCAACAATAATAAATGTATGTGACATGGTTAGAATGAGGAAGGTTATTTTCATGTATTCCATCTCTCCAAGGTGAGCTTTGATCTTTTTGTCTTATCAAGTGACTACACATAGCCTGAGAACAAGCTATCCACCTGCAGGTGAGCCAACCGGCATGTTACTAGGAATTGAGTACATGCACACACACACACACAAACACACATGCACACACACACTTACATGTAATGTCTGCACAATATATACTTCATTTGTGTAGACATAGTATGAAAATCCTATCCCCATCAGATGACTTTTCCCCTTTTTTGAGAGCCACTTTGTAGTGCTGCTATATGACAAAGTAACGATACGTTCAGTTTCCCGCGTCTCCATCCTTACTTAACATGCTCAGTTTTCCAGTGCCACTCTCTGTATAGCCTGTCATATTAGGAGCTGCTGAATACAAGTACACAGCTCCTGTGGGAAAAGCCCAATGCTGATAATGGTGAAGAGCCATATGTGAAGATGATATAAAATCAAATTTAGTCAGAACAAAACAAACTCTGATTGTCACCTCATGCAGTGCAGTAAATGAAAAGAGCATTAAAATCTATGAATTAGTCCCCAAGCTCTCACACTATGCAGATTGAGTTAAATTCCCTTCCTGAGAGAACAGGATCTGGGTTTGTTGACCTAAACACTGAAGGGTGAATCTAGATCCTTGTAGCAGTTCAACATTAGCAGGGGTGAGGTTGGAATAACGATTCATCAGAGTCTGATAACTAAACAATGTCTGATACTCTGTGGGCTTCTGCATACAAGCAAACCGAAATAACCTGGAAGCAGCGACAAAATATTTTATCTGCAGAAAACTTATGGTAGCCGTGAGAACAGAGTACTTCACTCTAGTTTAACAAGGGATTGCCTCTATTCCTCGCACAAAGCTGTCACAGGATGTTCTGTCTGTGCTGTGAATAGTTACTGAGGGAAGCGTGGAAGTTGTATGATTGCTTCACTTTCAGCTGGCATTGCTGTGTGAAGAGTAAATCTTGCTGTTACTTATGAAGCTCTGTTGCTTTAGGTTAAACAATAGGTCACAAAGAGGAATTAAATTTGGTATCATAAGTGGTTTTAAAAAGAGGTGAGATCTGTATAATCTCAAACTTGCTGTGAATGAGAATCATATATGTTTGTTGGAATCTAAATCATTGGCAGGTCTTTATGTGTTTAATAGCTGAAAACTGAATAGGAAGTTTAAAAGGTTAGCATACAATTTCATTGTAGAAATGATGGATTATTTCTTAAAAAGACAAATTACCTAATGACATCCTTAATAGTATAGTATTGTTTAAAAAAAAACATACTGTTGAGATAATAAACAATGAAAGAGTTTGGCAATCTATTAAGTGGTTAAAATATAGCATATTAACTTAATGGTGAACCATTTTCTGCTTGTTGAGTATTTATATAATTTTGTCTCAACATTTAATATGCATTTCTTGTGATAAACAGGATATTAATTTTCTTATGAAACATATAGGTGAACCTAATATAATTTTTTAGAATATTAGAATAATTATCTTGCTCCAGCTTACATGAATTTGTAAGGTAATTCTCTTCTAGTTTTTCTGAAAATCATGCATAGTCTTTTCTTTATTCCCCAAACGTATTTCAAAACTAGAACTTCTCCTTAGTGCATATGCTTTCACCATGCCCTAGTACATTTTGCCCTAATGCCAATCTCTAGTTTACTGTAAGAATTATATCTACCATTGATAGTATAATTTAGTATCTGTGACAATACCATCTGTTAGAATTTGAATTGAAATACTAATTTACAACTATTATACTGAGATGAACACCTGTCCATTAGGTTCTAGACTTGAAACCAGGGATTCATTTTGAATCTTCATTGCGCATCTATCAAATGATGGCAAGCAGACCATGTTTATTGGACTGAACTAATGGCAAAATCAAATTGGCAATTCCCCAAAGTAATCAATTCTTTATAAATACACGGTTAATTTTTTTTGTCTTCTACAGTAACTAAACAAAGAGACTATTGTTCTAACATTTTCATGACACTGAAGTTACTGAATTTTGGTAAGGAGATGTGGAAGCTGAGGCAAAGCTGATTTGAAGACACAGATTGAGAAAAATGCAATGGTTTTAGTCACCTTTAGTGCATGGGCCCTTTTCTATCTGGTACTGCAACTTGCAGGGAAAGCCACTTATATCCATTATCTGTCCATCATTCTGTTTCAGACTACATCACATACTCAAGCAATGCTGTTTCCTGGAGATAGAGGGGTTGCTAAGAGCTACCACTCCCCACCTGTTATGGTCTGAATGGTTGCATCTTCCCAGAATTTATGTTGAAATACCAGTCACAAAGGTGATGATATTAGGATGTACAGCCTTGAAGAGCAGTGGGGTCCTGAGGAGAGATGAAGTTTGTCTGTGGATTTCTGAAACTACACATAGTGTATGCTATACTGTGCTTTGCTATATATANTATAAGCTTAAAGAAAAATAACCTGAAAGAAACAGCACTTTCTTGCCAAGATCATTATTTTATTTTACTTAATTTCATTTTTACATGATTTTCCAGTACCTTGATCTTTTAGATTTCCCAGTATCCAGAACTGTAAAAGATGCATTTACTTTTCAGCAAAAATTGGAGAGAACTCATGACCAGCTTAGGAGCTTTGGCATTTGAAGACTCCCAGGCTACAGAGAGTCAGTTTTCTTCAGCGAAGTAGCCTATTAGTGGATGGCCTTACACTAATGCCCTACAGTAATCATTGATTAAACTCAGTGGATTCCAAAAAGAGGACATAGAGTTGGGAGGAAGCATGACAGTGGAGTCTGAAGGAGTAGAAGGTGCGTAAAGGGTAGATATATTAAAAATATGATGCATTCAATTCCCAAAAAATAATTAAAAGTGATAATTTCCTTTTTTGGACCAAGCCGTTTATGGTAGTTTGCTATCCCAGCCCGAACAGAGTAAGCCAGCACTCAGCTGTCCCTTACATCTTATATTTGCAATAGTTTTTTTTCTTTCTTGCAGCATAAAATTGTACTATTCATTCACCTAGTGATTAAGCTATCATACCCTTCTCCTCTCCCAGCTAGGAAAGGGAGAAACTTCCTCCTTCAGCAGGCCCTTATTTCTCCTGACCTAGACATTACTGCTGCTAGCTCCAAATTTCCAGGTGTCACCCCAACACAGAATGTGATAATATATTTACTTAAACACTTAAATCACTCATCAATTCATGCTATCTTTTAGATGGTCCATTTAAGAAACTTTTAGTCATAATTTTCCATGGTAGTTTGGTAAATCTGACTTCTTTTTAGCAGCATGGTGGTTCAAAGTCAGTGATCACAAACTACTTCAAAGGGAAATTTCAACCAAGTTGTGCTTGAGATTAGAAAGGAAGATTTGTGTAAAATAAAGATGTGATATCAGTTCCTAAAAGTAGATTTTTTCCTGTTTGAAGATGATAGTATTTCAAGCTTAACCTTCAAAATTCTTCCATCTGCTAGATAAAAAATATAATTAAGCTTAAAGAAAAATAACCTGAAAGAAACAACACTTTCTTGCCAAGATAATTTAAAAAAAAATTGTTCAAAATAATTAGAATGTTCTGTTCTATTCCACAGGCTGCTTATTTTGACACAACAATATTCTCATGTTTTGGAATAATTTACTTAAAGATAGACTTAGCACCTCTTTAAAATACCAGTCCTTTTTGTTGAAGAAATTTCTAATTGAGTTAGGTTTTCTGTAGTACTACTAACTGAGAAAAAAGGGAAGGTATCATAATGTATACAGTAGATTTTATATAACTGATTGTCATGATAAAATCCAGGTGAGTTATGCACAGAGTCTGATCTTTCTGAACAAAGACTTTGTGCTCTTGATTTTGTTTTTATGTTTTCCTGATTCCTTGTAACCTTATTTTGTCCTTCCTCTCCTACCAGAAAACAAGAGTTCCCTAGTAAGTACTCAATGCCTAGGAAGCACTGAAATGGCAAAGTTTGCTTTCTCATTCACTGAAGTTACTAAAATTATCTATGGAAACCCAAGGCCTTATCTACTACTTATGCCTCAGTTGAAATCATTCTCTAGTTGTTCTGGAAGAAGCCAGAACTTTATAGCTCTGTGTTCTTATGCGTATATGTAGCTTGTTTGCTTTTGTTTTTGGAGAATGTTTTCACTGTCCTGCAACTGGCTATACAGACTGGGCTAGGCTGAACCCCACAGAGATATGGCTGCAGAGTGCGCTACTGTGATCAGCTTCTTGACTTCTCTCAATTGCCCTCTCTTCTGCGATGTATCTCTGGGTTTTAAAGAGCAAAGCAAGCAAAGCTGATTCCCTGCATGTCTCTGGAGGAAAGAGTACCACTCTGATTCCCCATTTACTTTAAGAAAGCGTCAATTACACGATGCTTGTTTAGGTTTATCTATTTCATTTATGAATGTTTTGTGTACACATATCTATGTGTACTACATACTTCCTGGTAGTCACAAAGGTCAAAAAAAGGGCATTGAATCCACTGGAACTGGAATTGTGAGCCATCATCTGGGTAATAGGAATTAAATCTAAGTGCTTTGTATAAGTGACAACTGCTCTTAACAGGTGATGCATCTCTGTCACCTGCCCTTTTGTAAATAGACTTAGACTTATGAATCTGCACCCCTCGTGTATGTGTGTGTGTGTGTGTGTGTGCGCGTGCGCACGCATGCGGGTGCATATGTGTGCACAAGCCTGTATGCCTCCTATGTCCAAGATGATTGTGTGTTGAATTAAGAGCGGCTGGGCTGCGTCCCCGGCACCAGGCCGCCCGCATGGCTAGGTTATGCCCCGAAATAATTACACGGAAACTGTATTCTTTCAAACACTGCTTGGCCCAGCTAGTTCCAGCTTCTTATTGGCTAGCTCTTTCATATTGTTCTAACCCATTTCTAATATTCTGTGTAGCCCATGAGCTGGCTTACCAGGGAGGATCTTAACCTGCGTCTGTCTGGAGTGGGAGAACCATGGCGACTCTCTCTCAGCTTTCTCCCAGCATTCTCTTCTGTCTACTCCACCTACCTAATTTTCTGTCCTATGAGGGCCGAAGCAGTTTCTTTATTATAATTAACCAATGTCCTTCCTCCATCGTTTCCCCTTTTTCTGTTTAAAAAAAAAAGAAAGGCTTTAACTTTAACATAGTAAAATTACATATAACAAAATAGTTATCAAGTAAGAATTACAGTTACAATATTTATATCTATTTTATCTCTTATCATAACTAAGTAAAACTATAACTATTCATTCTTCAACTCCATCAAAGACTCCAGAAGGATATAATAATACCTACGTAAACAGGAAGTCCAAAACTCTAGAAATGACAGAGACATCTTGCTGCCTGGACAGTCACCCAAAGTTCCTCTGTACCGTTGAGGCATCCATCTTCGGCCTACAGGCCCATAGTATCCAGCAGACATTTCCACGAAGCAGGAAATTCCAAAGACAGTTCAGTCACTTTTTGCTGTGTCCTGCAGAATGTCTCGCAGACTCTTTCATGAATCAGGAACCCCGAAAGACCATCTCACCTTTAGGCAAGTTCAGTAGTCCTCTCTCTGAGGGTTCTCTGTGTCCAGTTTATGCAACAGTCCAGGCAAGAGCAGTTTCTTGCCCAAATGACTATCCAACTCCATAAGGATCCTCTTCGATGCCCATCTTCCTCTTGAAGTAGCTGGTGCTGCCAGGAGCAGACGTGTCTCCTTGTCATGAAAAGTCCTAAGTTATTAAAATATTTTAAATGCCATATTCTGCAGTCTTTGAAAGATATGAAGAATGCCTATCTAATTGAAATATATCTCTATATATCTAGAAAATCTAATTAACATGACTACAAGCTTAACTATTAGCAATGATTATCCATTAACAACCTATATTTCCTAATTATACATTACATTTTAAATGAACTACACAATCACAATACCTTAATCAAGATCAAAAATACATATACATATAACAAAATTGACCTTAAAATCCATACCAATGCAAATTATTCATATCTATATCATATCCCCCTTTAAATGTAAAAGAACATTTATAAACAATATTTGGGAACATGGGCGTAGTTTTTTCTCTCCAAACTGCTTCCTGCTGAATAGGGGCGTCGTTAATTAGGTCGTTCATGATATAACCTGTATGCTAGTTTCATCTCAGTTGGCAATTGAGCGAAGCAATTTTTTGAGGGTATTCACAGCAACCTTTCAGGAGGGCGTGGTCTATCATACCAAATCGGAATAGATGCAATCCACAGGGTCTCATCCTCTGCAAAAACAAAAGAAGACCCTCTCCAAAGCATCATATCCTTAGACCCAAATTCTGAAATCATAATACCCTTATATCCATTTTGGTTTAGATTGGCAGCCCATGTAATGAAATGTCTCTCTGTACTTAGCTCCTTCACAGTCAAAAATTTTAAAGAAAACACAATGTACATAATCCAGACTCTCTGTGAATTTTCCATTTTTACGTGGCTTATTTTTCTTTATTTCTCTTAATCTATAACTATCTGTACTTCTGTACTCTGTCTCTTTAAAGACTTTACCCTTTTTCTTTTTAAGACATTAACTTTATTCTTTATATTCTTTTTCTTCTCTCTCCCAAGCCTACGTACATTCATCCAACAGTGTCTGAATCTGTTTTATTGTGAATCTGTAATTTTTTTACTATCCAGGAGCATTTTTTAAAATGTTAAGCATTTCTTAAAAACTTAAGTTGCACCATGTACAGGTAATACGGTACTGCCTGTGTCCTGCCCAGTCTAAACCTTAACTGCACTGTTATTATGGCAATTACGGTAGTTCCTGTCTGAGGTCAGCTCAGATCAGCATGGAGCAGCCACTCCTGCCTCAGAGTCATTTGGTGCTTCTGAGCTGAGCACAGTTCCAGGCACACAGCAAGTCCACATTGGCGCCTCAGTCAGCAGTTTAACTCCAAGGCTGAGTGTGCAACACAGAAACTCTTTTCATCCAAGTTACAGCAAAATCTGACAAGCAGAGCACTGCGCAGTCTGAAAACACGTCTCTGTAAGGCACCAGGAATCAGCCATGCTCTTCCGCCTGCCTAAGCCTGATTCTGCCATCCGCCTAGGTGCAGGCAGGGAGTGCTGAGCCATGGGCAGGGTCTCAGAGCACTCTCCTTCCGATACCAAGTGGGAACAGAAACAGCCAGTTCCATAAAAGCCTTGAAATGCTTTAAAACCAGAGTTCACGCTGGCAGCACAGCCCTAGGAAACCGCACTTTAAAATGACGCAGATTTTTTTTTTTCTGCTGCTGTTGCTGAATCAGGAAATTTCTCTACAGCACACCACCACCAAACAGCAAAAATCTGTGTTAAACTCTCTCTCCCTATTTTTAAGCCTTCTCAAGTTTTTAAGTGGATTTAGCCTGTCACGTCTGGGTGCCACTCTGATCAGATCCTGTAACATGAGGGCCTGCTTGTTGGGGTTTCTGTCCTGCCCAGTTCCCACAGCTGGTAAGGTCCCAAAGGAAAAAAAAAACACACAGAGGTCTACATAAGTTATAAACTGACTGGCCCATAGGCTTGGGCTTCTTATTAACTCATAATTTATATTAGCCCATTATTCTAGTATATGTTAGTCACATGCCTCAGTATCTTTATCAATGGGGCAGTCACATCTTCCTTCTATGGTGTCTGGACAGAACTGTGGAAAGAGTTTCCTTCTTCCCAGAATACTCTTGTTCTCATTGCCCTGACTCTACTTCCTGTCTGGTTGTCCTGCCTATACTTCCTGCCTGACTACTGGCCAATCAGCGTTTATTTAAAACATAATTGACAGACTATAGACAATGTCCCACACCAAGATCCCCTGGAACTGGAGTTACAGGTGGTTGTGAGCTGCCGAACATGGGTGCTAGAAACTGAATTTGGCTCTCCTAAAAGAGCAGAAAATGCTCTTAAGTAATGATACATTTTTTTAATCCACAACACTATGGTTTTATAATTCAATTCTCCACATATTTTTAAAGTACAGACTATGTACTTATATTGACCAGAAACCTCAGAGTAACCTGTTCAATTTAATGATAACTCAGTACATGGGAAGCACTCACTCTGAAATGTTCTTAAAGCAAGTTTTAAATAGCACATATATGGACATATTTTATTAGTAATAAAAAGCACCACACTATTTAATGATATGATTGTTTTCATACTTTCAACTATTAAGATATTAAATTCCATTTTATTACCGCTACTGATTACTGTCATAGTGCAATGAAATGGTACAAATAAGAGATAATGAAACACAATAAATTCATTCATTAATTTAACAAATATTTATTGACCTTCTATGGGCCAGGACTTCTGTAAGATATAATGAATATAGCAATCTTCTCTTTCATTAAATTTTAAGCTACTGGCAGGTACAGAAAGTGTCTTATGTAACATCAAGGCAACAAAGAGTAATGGTGACCTGGGAAAACACAGGTTGGGCTTTCTGATACCCTTGTAAATGCAAATGTCAGAGATCATGACCCACAAAAAACTAAGTTATACTAAATCTAAGATAGGCACAGTGATGCCTAGATAAGCTGAAAGGAAGAGTCTAGACAGAAACGGTATTATACTGGAAGAATTCTGGAAGCATATTATGAAAGCATTTGTAGCTTGAAGCAGACCCTATTAGGAGTTAGTTATAGTGCAGAAATCTGCAAATGATCCAAATCTGGGCCTTTGCCTTGTGGGAGGCCATCATGTGCCTTCTTAAAATATGAAGAATTCTTGAGCTGAAGGCAATTAAGAAGAAATGGATACAAAAGAGCTCTCTGCCCTTTCTCTATTTGCCTAAACATAGAAATTGATTTACAAAAAGAAAAACTATTCACCTTTCTTTCTTCTTGGGAGAACAAAGGTTACACATTGAAGACAATTTTATACCCTCATCAGCCTGGAGTTGACACCAGAGAAATTTATAGCAGCAAGCTTTGTTTGCTGAACTTTCTATACTATTTATTTGCCTTTTCCCAAGTTGCGGTTCACAGACTATCAATGTCCTGTCTTCTGTCATACTATGAGCATTCTCAAATTAAGCAAAGATATTATTGGATGAGGATATTATGCTAGCTGGAATTCATAGCTACTTTGAAAACTATACATTCTTTCAATGTCTACTATATGCATATGAAACATAAATGTTAATAGACTCATTTGTTCTTTTTTCTATTAATCAGTTTTTCCTAACAGTCTGTTCTATATGTGAATTGGGGGGGGTATTATTCTCCCTTTTGTATGTACTTTCCTCTGTCGACATTCTCACCACTAGCTAATTTACCAATAGTCTACATAAGTGGATGAATGTGGAATTCATAGCAGGCTACTTTGAGGGTTGTGGTAAAACAATGAGGCTGGAAAGGGACAGAGGAACCCAAAACATGGTCCTGCTGGATTTGGAAACTGTCAGGAAGATGAAGGGTAAGCAAAGAAGAGCTTTTAAAAAAACCAATCTCCATTCTGTCTGCACATTTAAATACAAACCGCGACAATATTGAGGATAACCTGGACGAATGCCATATGTACTTTCTCAAAAACAAGTTGAAGGACATCAAGTAATTTGGAAAACTGGAAGAGATGTTGGAGGCAGATTTACTCTCGTGACATATTGTGATACTGTATGCTCTAACAGATGGGCAAGGAAGGTAAAATAGATTACAGCAAATGTTTCATCTGCTGTCACCTGTAAGACAATAGCTATAAATGGAAGTCATGTGTTGCATTGACCACAATGTCAATTTGAGCATTAAGGCACAAAGAAAGCCAGCCAACAGATCATTCATTCATTACTATGAATATAATTCATTATCTACAATATAATTCATTAACATTTACTAATTAACTGGCAGAGACACCTATATAGCTAATTTGGCGGGCTTTTCATAGT
This sequence comes from Alexandromys fortis, assembly GCF_014885135.2. Lineage (NCBI taxonomy): Eukaryota > Metazoa > Chordata > Mammalia > Rodentia > Cricetidae > Alexandromys > Alexandromys fortis. The sequence goes on from NW_026068224.1 coordinate 221,710, forward strand.
GGTATTTGACAATGAAATTTGAAATAATGTTCACATTGCAAGCAATATGATTTGTTTTGCAATGTGACTTTTATACTGTATATATTTATTATTGAGCAGATTATTTGGACAAAAAGGGGTAATATGAAAATCATTATATGGCAGGTTTTGAGCACTGACACATTCAATATGTCTATGATACCGAATCTATTACAAATAAGTCTATGAATGTATGTTGCAATCAGATATTTACTAGTGAATCTATTTAAAATACTTGCACTTGGACTTCAGCAAGGCTTTCATGTGCTCAAGCTGAGACTGACAGACAAAAGCGTTGAATAAATTAATGATTCACTATTTAAAGATGTGAGTGCTTTAGAAAGTGAACCTAAGAATCAGAAGCAATCTTAATAATATTACTAGGGAATTTAGAAAACTGGACATGGCAACTTAATTTACATATGGAAGCGTGAAACATGTAAGAACCAGTAAGATATTGGAAAGAGAATGAATGAAAGAAGAGTGGACCTATTAGATACTGCAACATATAATATAGTTGTGCTGATTAAAGAACGACATACACATAAATCTAAAAACAGAGTATAGGAGTACAATGCAGAAGCTAGAATACACACGCATACAAATGGAAATTGACTATTTGTAATACATATTATGTGAAATACAAAAAGGTGACACTGAAAATTGATAGAGCAAAGTGGCTAAACATTAGAAATGAAGCCATAAGAGAGTGTGACTCTATAGAAACACAAATATCAAGTAACAGACAATAGTCAGCTATAAGATTTTATAAAAATACAAACAACAAGAATAAAACTATGTTCAATATTAAGTAGTTTTTTTACAATCTAATATCTATCAGTCTTTAGAAGGCATGCACAGTCTCAGAGGCATCTATACTTAGAGTTGTCAAAGACTGGCATCGAGACACAGAAGCACTAAAGAGAAGGTACCTCTTAAGCAAAATTTCATGTTTGTTTAGTAGAGCAAATCTACAGGTCTGACAACCAAAAGCACTTAGGAAATTCCTACATATTTAGGAAATAGGCCTGGTTACTGAAAACAGATCATCTATAAGTGTATCTCAATCTTATAATAGTAAAATACTTACTTTTTCAGAATCAACAAATATATACCCAGGTATTAATTAACAAGATTGTCCAGAATGGAATATTTGAATGCTTTTTAAATTCCTAAGACAGTAAGAGATCAGCATTATATAAAACAATTAATAAAATCTTTTTCACAGAAGGTAGGGGAGTCTCTGAAGTCTTGTCATTATCCATTTCAAGCAAGTGACAGTTGGTTTTAGGAGTCGGTAGCTGGAGGGACTAAAGAAAAATGCTAACAACACAACAGACTAAAATGCAACATGAAGTGATTACATTATTTGTATTCATTGTTTGTTTAAAAGAACCAAGTAAAGTACAACTGCATGGGTGGGAGAATTTTCTTGTTAGTCCACAGTCAACCTTCTCCATGAGCTGTGTGCCTACACATTGGGCATGGTAGAACTTGCCTGCAATTCCAGAACTTCAAAAGTTGAAAAACAAGGGAGGATGAGATTGAGGCCATCCTAGGCTTCATGGAATGATCCCTATCTCAAACCAAAGAGATGATGTTGCTTGTCCTTGTGCTTCCTAAAAGAACTAAAAGCCAAATGATCATAAGAAAATTGGTTCTTATGTATGGTTACTTGGCACTAAATATATTCTAACCTTGATTTGTACTTGCTTTCTGCTTATTGCATTTATTTCAGTTATAGACATACTCATTCTCATGATTAAGGTGTTTTTTTTTTTAAATGTAGTAAATTGTAACCAGATGGACAGAAATGAAAACATTCAAAGGACACACTCATATCAGTTAGTTTGATTATTAGTTGAAACAATAAACCACAAGAAATGAGAATTTCTCCGAGAATTTTCATGCTGGGAGAAGGATAAGTCCTAGTCAGAGGGGGAGCTTCTCTCCCAGAAAGAGGTTTCACAGAGTTCTAAAATCATATCAGACTGCCTTACAGACACAGGCAAATGATGAGTCCTTAAAGGACAAGACCATGCCTTGTTTGGTTCTGCTTAAATGTGCATTTCATTTGCCCTATTTTTAATATTTACTATCAACTCAGTATCCTAAAAATGAATTTGGGTATTTGCTGGGTCTCTTTGTCCAATTTCTCAATGTTGATCATATTGAATATATTTCCCTTTTTTGTTTTCCACTTGAAAAACATGAATGTAACAGCGTAATCAAATGTAGATGGATTGTAACGAATGCAGACAGCTTTAATGGGGAAATAGACTTACAGAACCACCATTCCAGCGGAGACCAGGAAAGCAGAAGCAGTGTCTGGGAGCATGCTTGCCAAATTTATAGGCAAACATTAGCCCGAGGAAAACACGCCCCCTAAGAGGAGGGACTTATCCCTACATCTCCCCTTTTTGTCTGAATAAGACAGAACTAAACCAAATACAACTATATACAATAATAACCAATAATAAATATAACAAACAATATTGAGAATCAAAAGTTTTACAAAACATTCTATCTCAAGGAGTCTAAATAATGTACAGAGTAACTACAATTATATAATCTTCAACTGCATCAAAGATCTGAGAAGGGAATAAATATTAGTTAACAAACGAGATATATCCAAAATGTGCAACAATTGACAGAGTCAACTGACTACCTGGGCAATCACCCAAAGTCTCGTTTGCAATGTTGAGTCAACCAACTTTGGCTAAGGCCTAACATAACTGACATACCATTATTAAAAGCAAGAAAATTTCTTAGAACTATCCTACCCTGTCTTGGCAGGATAAGACAATCCTGTTTCATTGTCAGAAGTTGAGGTATGGGCTTTTCTTAACCCAAAGGCCAGTTCTGCCAAGAAGACAAGCTCCCAGTGGAATGTCTTTG
>NW_026068224.1:225436-227127 GCF_014885135.2 Alexandromys fortis
GCCATCCTTGTGAATGAATTGTTATTTATCTTTTCCAAGTGGCTTCTCTTCTTCAAACCGAATCTTTATTAATTTTGACGGTATCCACAATTATTCCTCACCTGTGGAGATAAGAGGAGAACCCCTTCCCCAACGGAGCACATCTCCTGGCTTCCATTGTGAGGTCAGCACATCCTTGAAATAAACTGGTTGATTTAGTTCAGTAGACTTTTCCATTATCCAATGTCTTTCTGCAGCCGTTGTTCCCTTCTCATTAGTGTTGAGAAAATTCAAGGATAACAAAGCATTATGTAACCTATTTCTGGGGGTGTTTTCCACCCCTTTCTGTATGTTCAACATATCCATTATAGTTCGATTTGAACTTTCTATGACTGCTTGACCTGTAGGATTGTATGTATACCTGTAACATGCTTGATATTGTAATAATCAAAAAAAGTTTCATTTTCCTAGAGACATAAGCAGGGCCATCATCCGTCTTTATTTGTGTAGGTATACCCATGATAGCCATGACTTCTAATAAATGAGTGATTACTGAATCATCTTTTTCTGAACTTAAAGCAGTTGCCCACTGAAAGCCTGAGTAAGTGTCAATGGTGTGATGAACATACTTCAATTTGCCAAATTCTGCAAAGTGGAACACATCCATCTGCCAGATTTCATTCCTTTGGATGACCGCCTGCAGGCAGTGGCGTTTGGTTATAGAAAGAACAAGTAGGGCATTTCTTTACAATCTCCTTAGCTTGTTGCCATGTAATATAAAACTCTTTCTTCAAACCTTTGCTACTAACATGATTTTTTTTTTATGAAATTCAGAGTCTTGTAGCACACTACCCATCAATAATTGATCAATTTCTGCATTACCTTGTGCTAGAGGACCTGGCAGACCCGTATGGGATCAGATGTGTGTTATGTACATAGGGCAAAGCCTGTTCCTGATCAAATCTTGAACCTGGAGAAACAATGAGGTTAGTTCTATATCATCAGGTATAAATTCAGCAGTTTCAACATGTAAAATGACTCTTTCTGTGTATTGTGAATCAGTAACTATATTAATAGGTTCTTTAAAATCACTTAGAACCATAAGAATGGCATATAATTCTGCCTTCTGGACAGAATCATAAGGACTTTGTTCCACCTTACCCAAGTCTTCTGCTTTGTAACCTGCCTTCCCTGTTTTATTGGCATCAGTATAGAATGTACGGGCTCCAGTTATTGGAGCATCATGGACGATTCGAGGAAGGATCTAAGAAGTTCTCTTTATGAAATTAAGCCTCTTGCTTTTTGGATAGTTGATATTAATGTCTCCCAAAAAAATTATCACAAGCTCTTTGCCATGGTTCATTATCTTCCCATAATTTCTTTAGTTCATAAGCAGTGAAAGACACTATAATTTCTGCTGGGTCTATGCCTGCTAGTTGTCAAAGTCCCAGCTTGCCTTTTATAATTAACTCAGAGACTTTTTCCACATAAGTTTTCAGTTTCTTACTTGGTTTATGTGGTAATAAGATCCATTCCAAGATAATATCATCTCTTTGCATTAAAATTCCTGTAGGAGAAATTTTTGATGGTAGTATGACAAGAATACAATTGAGTTCTGGATTCACCCTGTCCACATGTGCCTGTTGTAATTTTTCCTCAATCATTGTCAGTTCATTTTCTGCTTCAGCTGTTAATTCTCTGGGACTGTTTAA
>NW_026068224.1:233116-235944 GCF_014885135.2 Alexandromys fortis
TCCAAGGTTTTGTTCAAATGAATTATTAGATCAGGTGTTGTCCCAATAGCTGGTCGTAGACTGGAAATGTCTCCTAACAGTCTTTGAAAGTCATTAAGGGTCCATAGGCGATCTCTCCTAATTTGTGCCTTTTGTGTCTTAATTTTTTGCAAACCTATTTTATAACCCAAATAATTAACAGAATCTCCCTTCTGAATCTTTTCAGGAGCAATTTGCAATCCCCATTTAGGTAAAAGTATCTTTATTTCTTCAACCAGCCTGTTCAAGGTATCCATGTTTGAATCGGATAACAAAATGTCGTCTATGTAATGGTATACTATAGATTTCGGAAATTTCTTGCGTATTATTTGCAATGGTTGGTTCAAAAAATATTGGCACAGGGAGGGGCTATTTAACATACCCTGGGGGAGGATGGCCCTGTGGTACCTCGTCGAAGGTTGAGAATTGTTATATGTAAGCACTGTGAAGGCAAGCTTTTCTCTATCTTCTTTTTGTAAAGGTATAGTGAAAAAAACAATCCTTTAAATCAATAAATATGAGAGGCCATCCTTTTGGTAATAAAGAGGGCAAAGGAATTCCAGATTGCAGAGGGCCCATAGGTTGAATAACCTTGTTGATTGCCCTGAGATCTGTCATCATTCTCCATTTACCTGATTTTTTCTTAACCACAAATACAGTAGAATTCCAAGGGGTGGTAGATTCTTCTATATGTCCAGCATCTAATTGTTCTTGTACCAGCTGTTCTAAAGACTGTAACTTTTCCTCAGCTAAAGGCTATTGCTTTGTCCATATTGGTTTCTCAGTCATTCATTTTAGAGGCAAGGCTGTTGGTATCTTCATTGCATGAGGCACACGCAATGAAGCTCCGACCCAGGATGGGCATAGGCTAGAATCTTCCCGGTAATCACACCTCGTGGTACTAAATAGATTATTAGAAATGTGTTAAGAGGCTGAAACTAATGGGCCAGGCAGCGTTTAAAAGAATACAATTTGTGTGTTGTTATTTCGGGGCATAAGCTAGCAGGCAACCAGGAGCTGGGGCGACCCGGGTGCTGGGGACGCAGCCCCGCCACTCCTATTACACCAGAATGGCGCCCAGATGTGTGGACAACTGAATCCACTGAAAGCTTGAGAAAGCTTGAAAAAGAGTTAAGCATGTTTTCTTGGTAGCAGCAGTTTCTCAGATCTGCTCTGCTTGCTAGAGCCAAGCAAGCACCTCATCTAAGAAAGGCTTCCTGACTCAGCTTCAGCTCTTAACCCTGCAGCTCTTAAGAGGTCCTGCCACAAAAAATTTAAATGGTGTTGATGAAAAGCTGACTGAGTGCTTGTTTGTTTTCAGCTGTAGCAGGAAAAATGTTGTGCTGTTTTAAAATGCCGGCTTTCTGGGCCATCTTGCCAGGGCAAACTCTGACCGTTTGAGGCAGGATGGTCAACTACAGAGAGAGGACTTGAGTGTTGCCTGTGGGTGTAATGATGCAACTTACTTGCTGGCAAGGACCTTGAAACACTGTAGACTTGTGGCACTGACCCAGTACCTCAGCCACAATGGTTGGAATGGCAGAAAGCAAAGGAATGGGCTGGATCTAGCTGGCAAAACCACGGCTTTAATCCTACCCATATTGCTTGGTAAATTAAAGACTCGTGTGGTCAGAAAAAGAGAGATATAGAGTAAAGAGAGATTCAAAGACAAAGAAAATTTTTAAATGATTTACAGTGTTTTAAAAATATGTGCTGGCTAAAAGTTGAAGTTCTTAAAGTAAAAAAAAAAGGAAGAGAGTTGTTGGGTGTGGTAGTACACACCTTTAATCCCAACACTTGGGAGGCAGAGGGAGATTGACCTCTGTGACTTCAAGGTGTGATGGCACACGCCTTTAATCCGAGTGCCTAGAGGGCAGAGACAAACATATCTCTGTGAGTTCAAGGTGTGGTAGCGTACACCTTTAATCCCAATGCCTGGGAGGCTGAGACAGGAGGATCTTTGAGAGTTCAAAGACAGCCTGGTCTACAGAGTTATTCCAGATCAAAGATACAGAGAACCTGTCTCAAAAAGCAAAAAATAAAAGTAGAAATAAACAAAATAGAGGTTAAAATAAAGCGCACAAAGATGGAAAATACACAGAGAATTTTGATACTGTATGCTATTATGCTCTCTTTGAATTGTTTGAATGCTGAGAAGGAGCAACAGTTGCTAAAAGATATTTGTTTATAAATGCTGCATAACTAATCCAACATAGATATTGTGAAAATGCCTTGACTTTGAAATTTGGATCTAAGGACATGATGCTTTGGAAAGGAGTTTCTTATTTTTGTTCACAGAGGGTGAGAGTCTGTGGATTGCTTCCATCCCAATATGGTATGATAGACCACACCCTACTGAAAGGTTGCTGTGAACACCTTCAAAAAATTTTGTCGCTCAACTGCCAACTGAGATAAAACTAGCACACAGGTTATACCATGAAAGTCCTAAATAACAGCACCCCCATTCAGCAGGAAGCAGTTTAGAGAGAAAAGACTGTACCCATGTTCCCAAATATTGTTTATAAATGTTCTTTTACATTTAAAGGGGGATATGATATAGATATAAATAATTTGCATTAGTATAGATTTTGCCTTATTGATAGAGATTTAAGGCCAATTTTGTTATATGTATATGTATTTCTGATCTTGATTAAGGTATTGTGATTGTGTAGTTCACTTAAAAATGTAATATATATAGGTTGTTAATGGATAATCAATAATAGTCAAGCTTGTAGTCATGTTAGTTAAGATTTCCTAGATGTACATAGATATATTTTAGATAGGCATTCTTCATATTTTTCAAAGATTAT